>NC_140582.1:472443668-472706623 GCF_964204655.1 Triturus cristatus | reverse complement strand
GACACAGACACAACAACAGGAGTAGTAGTAACAAATAAAGATGACTTAGCTTGATCTACAAGTAGGAGAGAATAGTTATTATTGCCTCATGAAAAACATCATTAATGAGATTATAAATAATGTGAGACATACTTAGCGTACGGTTAAGGGTCTTGAGTTCTCAACTGGGTTATACAGTATGTCACGGAATCTGTGAATCCATTAGGAAATGGAAAAGAATAGCATAGTATAAAAAGGTGAAGACCTAGGAGCGACTCACATGCAAAGAAGTTAGTGATTGTTCAGAAGTAGATATTGTTATGTATAGTGAGGTTTCATGAGAGACAACAAGGGGAAGAATTAGTACAACCAATAGTGCATTTCTGCATCTTTGTTAAGTCCCAAAGTTGTGGCATTCAGACGCATGATGTGTTCACTCTCTCTGCGTCTCATTGTAAGTTCACGATTTCCTCCGCGTGATGCTGGTTTGATGATCTCCAGTCCAAAAAATTTGAAAGTCTTCCGGTGTGGGTGAGACTCTTGGAAATGTTCAGTTAGGGGTGGTCCTATCTCTTCTTTGTTGATGTTTCGATAGTGTTCCAGAATTCTGATTTTGAGCGGCCTAATCGTGCTCCCCATGTAGATTTTGTTGCAGGGGCAGATTATGATGTAAATTACATATGTCGATGTGCATGTTATCCAATCCTTGATTTGAATGGTGGTAATGGGGTCGTGTTTGTATTCAGTTTGCTTGTTAGCTCCCAATTTACACGCATTGCAATCGTGGCAGGTGTAAAAGCCAGGTGGTTTTGTCAAAAAATGTGTCTTATGTTTGATCCTTTTGTCCTTAAATTCAGATTTGCATAGAATTTGTTTGAGATTCATGGCTCTTCTGAAACCCATTTGGGGATATTCTTCCATCTGGTTGTTTAATGAGGAATTGGAGGTCAGAAGATACCAATGCCTTTTTAGAGCTTTCCTTATATGTTGATGTCCATTGTGGTAGTCTGTTAGGAACCTGATTGTGTTTCGTCTCTCATTGCTGGTAATGTCTTTAGGTTTTAGAAGGTCGTCCCTTGACAACTTTTCAACGTCCTTGTATGTTTTGTCAAGAAGTTTCTTCGGATATCCCCGATTCAGAAGCCTCTGAGTTAGGAGATCCGAACTTTCTTTGAAGGTATCAAGTTTACTGCAGTTTCTTCTCATGCGTTGGTATTCCCCTTTTGGGATGTGATCAATTGTTTTGACTGGGTGACAGCTGTCTGCTCGAAGTATTTAATTGACGGAAGTTGGTTTCCGGAAGGTTTTAGTTTGTAGTTTATTGTCCTCTATATATATGGTTATGTCTAGAAAGTCTATTTGGTTGGATGAGATATTTTTCGTGGTTTGAATATTCCATCTGTTTGTGTTGATCTTATGTAGAAATTCTTTAAGTAGATGTTCCGATCCCTGCCAGATGCACAAGATGTCATCAATATACCGTCCCCAATAGGTTATGTGGGCGGTATATTCAGCAAAACTGTCATCCCATAACCAGAATTTTTCCACAAGTCCCATAAGGATGCAGGCATATGGAGGTGCAAATTTGGCTCCCATCGCACTGCCTTGGATTTGTAGGTAGTATTTTGAATTAAATGTGAAAACATTGTTTGTCAAACAGAAATGAAGCATCTCAAGGGTCATTTCGTTAGATTCCAAGAAGTGAACAGATTTGGTTGATAATGATTTTTGTACTGCTTCCATTCCATCTTTATGGCGAATCGAGGTGTAGAGACTGACTACATCAATCGTAGCCAGGAGGCAGTCCTCATTCCATGGGATGTTGTTCAATTTCAAAAGAATATCTTTCGTGTCCTGAATATATGATGGAAGGTCTTTCATTAGGGGTTGCAATTGATGGTCAACATATTCACCCAATTTTGAACATATGGAATTTATACCAGCAATTATAGGTCTACCTGGTGGATTGGTTTTATTTTTATGGATTTTGGGTAGAAGGTAGAGTGTTGGCATAGTTGGATGATCTACATAGAGTTCCTCTCGTTCCATACGGGTTAGTAGATTTTTTGTATACCATGTATCTAGTTTTTTCTTTAGGTCTCCTTGGATTCTGACTGTGGGATTAGAGGATAATTCTTTATAGCAGGTTGTGTCTTTTAATTGTCTATGCGCTTCTGCTATATAGTCATCTGTATGTAGCAGAACTACATTACCCCCCTTATCAGCTTCCTTGATCTCTACTCCAGGGAGGTTCTTTAATTCTTTGAGTGCATCAATTTCATTTTTCTTTAAATTTCTTGGAAGGAAAATTTTCTTTTTTTGGTATTTGTAGTATTCAGTAGTCAAATCTTTGGAAACTGCTGCATGGAATGGATCAATGGTATTGCCCGGTGGTAGTTGGGGACAGAAAATGGATTTTGAGGTCAAACCACTGGTGTTGGGGTAAGATGTGTCTATGCCTAATTCTTGTGCCAATGTCTGAGAAGTTGTTTGATCTCCCGGATCGTCTGTTAAGGAGGTTAACAAATGTATGTTTTCCAAGTCTTGAATTGATAGGGAACTTGTAATTGGTGTTGTCTTGTCCCTTTGTATTGGTGGTCTGTTATGAAAGAAAGACATTAGCTTGAGTTTTCGTGTGAATTTATATAGGTCTATCATAGTCTTGGTTAGATCCCAGAATGCCGTTGGGCAAAAGGATAAACCCCTGTTGAGGATCTCCACTTGTGCAGATGTATTATGATGATCCGAAATATTGACCATTAGGTTGATCGTTCCTTCGGTTCTGTTTCTTGCTTCTTCCTTGCTCTGGTTGTCACTCCTACTGCTGGTCTTGGCGTTGTGATATTTTGGGTATTGTCTGATGGGATTCTGATATCCTGATTGGTTTGGTTTCGAAAACCAAGTCGATGTCGCCTGACTTCCTCTAAAAAATTCACTCCTACTTTAGATGTTGTAGCTGGAGTTTCCACTCCCGGTGAGTCCACTTCGGAGCTTGTGATTGTATCGTATGTTTGTTTAGTCATAGGCGTTGATGTGCCTTTTGGGATATTGTCATACCGTTTGGCGAAAGTATAGACTCGTCCGAGTTGGTAGTCAATCTGGTCTCTTCTGAATTTCCTGTTTTTTCTCTGAATTAGGTCTTCTTCATATTCATCAATGATTCTATTGAGTATTTCATAATTTTTAGTTGTAATTTCACCCCAAGTTGATTCTTCTATTTTCTTTGTAAAGTCATCTACTTCTTTTTTGTGTTTGATGTGTTCTTCTTCTGCTATATCTATTAGTTGACGTATCATGTTATTTGAAGCCTCCCTCAGGTTCTCTTCCCATCTTACAATCTGTTCTGGTTTGGTTGTCTCAACGGGAGGAAAAATAAGAATCCGAAGTCCTCTAGGGATTCTTTCTGCTTCAAGGTACTTTTTGAGACTAGCAGCTTCCCACCATTTGGTGGTTTCTTTCTTCAGTGATTTTTCTAATGCTTGGAAAATTGATTTCGCAGAATTAGGGTTGAGTCTAGGCGGTTGAGCCGAGGTTCCTGCGGTTGAAAAGATTTCGTCAATTCTTCGGTTGCGTTGTTCTCTGCGGTCTCTGCAGGTTGCCATAAGGTCAAATTTGTTTGATTAAGTATATAATGTATTTAGGGGCAACGTAGCGTGGCTTGAAAGACCAGAGGATAAGAGTATAGGTTGCTGTATGGGTGGAAAGTTCTGGACTTGCGACGCTGCAGTTGTTAGGGCCCAATTTTATATGTGGCACAGTCCTTGTAAATGGCTACACCCAAGAGCCATTGAAAAGTTTAGGTTAAGAAAACGATGGAGGGTAGTGCCTTCTTAATTGGTCCACGTCAGTGGATAATCAATATCAGAGACATTGCTCGAATGAAGATCATTTGTGTTGTTTTTATTTATCTTTTTATCAAAGGAGCGCAAAAATTTCAAATTGTGAAGAGAAAAACAAAAGCCGACACGTGTTTCGCCCTAGTGGCCCAATGGCCGTGGGCTTTTTCAAGGCTAAAGTGGTATGAATACAAAGAATAAGGTAGAATAAGTTAAGTTTAAAGGGTGCAGAGTTGTCAGTAGAGTGAATTGTGGGAAAGTGGAGAACAAAATATTAGCCAGAAAGAAAAAGATGGTGATAGGAGAAGGGGGAACCAAAGAGGGGATAGAAAGAGGGCAAGAAAGAAAAGAAAAGTGCAAAAGAGAATGGAAAAGACGGTAGGGAAGAGATAGTGAACCAAAGGGAAGAGGAAAAATATAAATCATAAAAGCTTGTAAGCAACGGCATTCAAATATTAATTGCAACAGTACATGAGCGACGAATATGGAAAAGGTAAGTCTAATAGTTAAAGGTCATGCATTGAAACAAAGTGTAGAGGGCAACAAATACAAATGTAAGTGTTATGTTCAACGCAATTGTGACATAGGTGATATCGTGATCACATGAGAATTAAGAAAACACATATTAGGCTCAGGATTAACAAAAACACATAATGGGCGCAAGATTATCAAAACACATGTTCGACGCGCCATCATATACAGCACAGAACAACATTAAGCATGAGGTTATGCAGCCAGTGTAGTAATACTTTAAAACACGGACTAATGATGTCGTCAAAAAGAAAGAAAAAGATTATGCATCATAGTTCATAGAAAAGCAAAAGTAAAACACAGTGAGGCAAACGTAGTCGAAATATAACATTAAAGCCTCAAAAGAACTGAGCGTAGCAAAAAGGCTGCTTACCGGTGAATATTAATCAACACAGTCTTCCTATAAGGGAAAAAAAGGATTTGCAATAAATCACTGTAGTCTAAATAGTAGGTGGCAAAACGGGCATATTTGGGAGCTTAATAAGAAAGAAAAGGCTGAGAAGCCGGTTTGAAATAGGGAAAAATGGCGCGCTTGGCAATGAATTCTAAGCGTTATAATACCCATGAGTTGCCAGTGAAATAATCGGAGGATAGACGCCTGGTTAAAAGCTGCATGAAGCGATGAGGTACAAATGCAAAGAAAAGGGATTAGTGTGGGATTTGTATTAAACATTGGTCGTGTAGTTAAGAGGCTACGTGAAACAATGAAATCCCGGTTCAGCAGAAGCAAAATGACACTCTTAGCGGGAGGTCAAACTGAGCGTTTGAGAAAGGTAACAAAGGGCGCGAGGATATAATTAAGCAATTTCGGGAATTTCGGTATGATAATTGCGTGCTTAGTAAGTCGATAACAAAAGACCAGACCATACCATAACATACCAAGGAGTTTATAAAGCGCTCGGCTACCACCAACAGCAGTGTCCCGGCGCTGAGTGGTCAGAAAGGGAGGAAAGGGACATGCTAAGGCAATTCGAACAGCCATGTTTTCAACACCTTCCTAAAAGAATGTTCTGAATCTGCTTTCCGCCGCAGATAGTTCGGCATAGCATTCCAGAGAGCAGCCGTTCTCACTGCAAAGGCTCGCCCGCCCATCCTAGCTTTAGAAAAGCGAGAGATATGGAGAAGCATCTGAGAATTGGAACGCAAGGTCCTGGACTGATGGTATTTCTGAAGTCTCTGTTTCAGATATCCAGGACCTGTATCTCTTGTGGCTCTAAAAGCAAGAGAAAAAGCCTTCAATTCAATTCTCCTTTTCACAGGGAGCCAATGAAGGCTCCACAAAAGAGGGGAGATATGGTGTCGAAGGGGCACATTTCTGATAAACCTTGCTGTGGCATTCTGGACTGTCTGCAGCCTATGGATAAGGTAGGCTGGCAAACCTAAATATAAGCTGTTAGCATAGTCCAGCTGGGATGTAATAAGGGCATGGACTATAGTGGCCCGACAGTCCATCGGGAACAGATTAAGAAATCTTCGCAAGGTTTTAAGTTTCCAGAAACATGCTCTGGAAACTTGACTTATCTGAACCTTGGCCGACAATTTCAAGTCAAATTTGAAGCCTAAATTCCTGACTGAAGAGACAGGGGTAGGAGGGGGATTCAATGCGTCGGCCACCAGAGATCAGCCGGTGGGAGTGAAGGTTGGTTAAAGAACATCACCTCTGTTTTTTTCAGTATTCAATTTCAGGCAATTGTCCGTCATCCAAGAGGAGATCTTAGTTAGACAATGCCTGAAGTTGTCAAACGCCGCCTTGGCAGTGTCTTTAAAGGAAAACACAAGGTGTGTGTCGTCAGCGTAAGAGATAATTCTCACTCCACAATGTTCCACAATCGATGCCAAAGGAGCCAGATAGAAATTAAACGGGGTGGGGCTGAGTGCCGAGCCCTGCGGGACTCTGCATACCATGGGGCAAGAGGAGGAGACATGAGGGTGCAGAAAAACCTGCTGAAACCGCCCCTCCAAAAAAGATCAGAATCAGTTTAAGATGGTCCCCGAGATACCCAGCTGTGCCAGTCGGTCTATAAGAATCGAGTGAGAGACCGTATTGAATGCTGCGGACAAGTCCAGCAGCACGAGCATGGCACAGCATCACTGGTCTAGTGATTCTCAGATGGTTTCCGCCACCTCCAGCAGCGCAGTCTCGGTACTATAGCCCACCCTAAAACCCAAATGGGAATCATGCAGGAGATCATTGGATTCCAGATAATTGGAGAGCTGCCTCTGGACTTCCTTCTCCAGTATTTTTGCAGGAGCGGGCAGAAGGGAGATGGGCCTATACTTCTTGAGTAAGCCAGGATCTGCGTCTTCCTTTTTCAGAATAGGCAGAACAAAAGCATTCTTCCAAACAGAGGGATAACTCCCTGACGTCAAAGAGGCGTTCCAAATAGCATTAAGGTGTGGATTAAAAAATTGGGCCAGCTGGTTAAAAAAACTAGCAGGACAAGGATCGAGAGGTGAGCCAGACTTAGTTCTAGCTAGGTCTAGCAAGGACAAGGTCGGACAGAAAGGTCGGAAATCAGACCAGTGACACGGGGAATCCGCAGCCAGTGAGGAAGTTGTATAATCCTTTGAGGCCGGGAAGGAAGAATATATGGAGTGAACCTTCTCCTGGAAGAAGTTAGACAGATCTCTACATAATTCAGCTGATGGCCTGATCGTGCTCACGGTGGCTTGAGGTTTCATAAAATCTTGCACAATCTTGAACACTTCCTTGGATGAATTATCCGACTCTTTAATTTGCTTGGCTAGAAAATCTCTGATAGCCACGCTTTTGAGGGCATGAAAGAGGTCGGGGGATTGTGCAGCTTTTGAGCACAAGCACAGAGAGACTGCTGTGATACGAAGTGCGGAATGAGGACAGAATTAGATGCTAGCAGTCTAAGTGTTATGTTTTGACTAACAGGCTTTGTAACGTTTTTATTTGTCCTATGCATTTATTTCTCTTCATGGGAGATTTTGAAATTATTAAAAATGTATCTAGCTATATGTTGAACACACCCTTACATTATATGTACCTTAATATTGTGCTTGGTTCTCCCTGTTTGGCATATTTGTTTTACCAGTAGATCCCTAATGAAGTGCACTGAGTGTGCCAGGGCTGGTAAATCAATTGCTACTAGTGTGCTTGCAGTGGTGATTGTGCCACCCACATGAGTATCCCGGAAAAAATGCCTCAGCTTGCCACCGCAGTGCCTGCACACAGTTTGTTTCGTTACTTTTATTATTGAAAGGCTATCTTGCCCATAGGGCAGAATGGGGAATGTTTTGTGACATCTTATAAGCATATCTTCCCATAGGGATCAGATAGAAAAGTGGGGTCTGGTATCCCTGAAATCAAATTTGATAACACATATTTTAGTAAGGATGGTTTTAAAGTATGTGTTTGAAAATAGCACTTTTAGAAAGTGGCTATTTTCTTGTTCAGCATTTCTGTGTGCTTCTGCCTGATTGTGGATAGACTGTCTGGTTTCAGTGTGACAGAGACCGAGGATGTGCATATGGTGTGGTTTCCTTTTGTGGTGTTTTCACTGTGTTACTGTGAGTGTTGGCACAAATACTTTACTCATTGCCTTTGGGATAAGCCTGTCTGCTCGTGCCAAGCTACCAAGGGGGTGAGCGGGGGTTATCTAAAGTGTGTATCCCCCTTACCCTGACTGAACGGAAGGGTCCCTATTTGGACAAAGGTACCAACCTCTGCCAACTTGAGACCCCCATTTCTAATAAATAGTTATTGCATTTAGCTTTGAATGGCCAGGGAGTATGCTTTTCAAAGGGGTAAGTAATGTCGACAGGAGGTTTCCTACTTAGGTTACCTACTGTCGAAGGGGGGTAGGAGATTAGCTCCTTGGCAAACTAACACATTAAATGAGGTGCATGAGGTACATGGGGTGAATGAGCCTTTACCCTGAATTCCTGAAACAGCTTTTTGGGCAACTAACACTTGGGCAACTAACAAACTGTGCTTTCTTTGGCTTCTGTGCTTGGTACACATATTGTTGCATGCCATTTTGTGTTGTAAGCATGCAAGATGGCTTGTTGTATGCTTTCAGTCTTTGATGCTACCGCAAAAGCCCTCCCGAGCTGTCTAGGGGGCGGTCATGACCGTGGCCGTCTCCTTAAGACAATCGATTGGACTTGTTTTAGCACCTGATCTTACAGTTATGGAACACCATGCTGCGAACATGCCCTTGAATAAACAGACCTCACCAGTGCACGTCTAACTGGCTATAAATTAGCACTGTTTGCCAAAAATAGCACTGTTTGCCAAAAATGTCATGATTAAAAGATCTGTCACCTTGAAGTCAGCCATGTTACTGCCCCTCCCTTCTGTCAACTGATGGAATTGGAATTGGAATTGAAAAGGAGAATATAAGGCTGGGTAGACTAGACTGATGTTCCCTTATCTGATCCTTAAGGGGAACTATAGGTTGATGGCTCTTGTTTAAATTCCCAGGTGGCACCACCACCTGTGCTCATGTTACCGCAACACTACATACAGTCGCAGAGACATCACATGTCCCTTATTAGTTAGCCTGAGTAACTGGGTTGTGAATTGTGAGTAAGTGTAGTGTCCACCGGAAAGTAACTGATGATGTGGGAAGGTATAATGTGTTTGCAGATCAGACAGCCAAGGAAAATGACCAAGATTAAATGAAAAGAATGTTTGTAGCAGGTCCTGCTGGGTGGGTACCGGAAGTCACGATGTTTACGTTGAAAGTAGGGCACATTTGAAGGGACTAGGGATGGTGAATTAATAGGCTAGTGAGGAAAAAATAAGAATGTTGATGTATTTCCCGTGGTTATGATGAGACATTGCCCAGTCAGTGTACTGTATGGTGTGCATGAAGCAAAATACTAGGAAGGGTACCTCTCTGCCCCCGGTAATTTCGCACCACCCATTTTCCCTTTTTGATGTTTTTTCAGATGAATAATATAGGAACAGACAGATATAATAATTCAAAGAATGTCCAGATTGAAACAAGTGTATAAAGTTTTATCCTTACCAGTTAACCAAAAGTTTGCATTCTATTCACTAATAGGTCCGGGACGCCCTGCAGTCACATCAGAGGGGCCCGGACGCGATGCACAGCCTGGCTGCTCATTATGGACCATCCCCTTGAATAAGATTGAGGCGGAGCTGCAGAGCACAGAAGTGCTAGATGAGGCAGGACCACCAAAAGAAAGGAAAGAAAGAGGGGCTATCCAGGAGCCTCAGCCTGTTGGTCCACCTGTGCTTGAGTCCCAGCCCAATGAGCCAAAGCCAGTGGGCTCACCTGTGTTTGAGCCTCTGCCCCTTGTTCCCCTTGAGTTTGACCTTGAGTTTGACCCCTTTTTTCCTAACCCCTCCGTGCCCGGAGTGTTGAGGTACAATTTGTGCCCCCGCAGAAGGAACAGTGCACAAAAGGGAAAGTCAGATTAGTAGGGATAGACTGTATTGCTGAAGAATAGGATGCATGTACCCTGCCCGTGGTACCAACGATAGTTTAGGGAAAGGGAGATTGGTGCATTGTTTGGACAGTCGACAAACAGGGCATATGGACTGTGATTCTAAAGAAAGAAATACTGTGCCCTGCAATGTGGGATCTGGATCCAAGCTAGACGAACAGCTCCACTGCCAGTGCTCAACAGCACCTACGCCGAATGAGCTATAGGGGTCCGCAAGCAGGACCCAGATGGGCGCTAGGAACTTTGTCCCATTCCCTTGCTTTATCCCCATTGGCACCATTGCATGCTCTTTCCTCTGAATACATGTTTGATACTTTGGCTCATCACATAGGGGAGCACAGGAAGGCATACACTGATAATTCAATTGTTTCGATTGGTGCACATTCAATTCCTTTTCTCCTGTTCCAGATATGACACTTATTTATTTTCGCACGTACATTGGGCAGATGTCTATAATGATGGTTAATATGGCAGTTCATTTTGTATCCAAGGGGCAAGGGAGACTAAGATGGGTAGGAGCACATGTGACTTCAATTATAGTTTGCCTTGGATCTTACTTCATAATGTTTACTTTCACATTTATGTTTTGCCTATGAGGGAGTGGTCTGACAGATGTTGCCTCTCTTTTCTTTTTCCCTAATACTTTATGTATCATACATTCTATTAGCTACCAGGTGAAAGTATGTTCCGGCCCTGAGCCAAAAGGGTTGCTGACACAAAGAATATGTCCCTGTAAACTCTGTCTCCCAGCCTGTTGTGCCTGCTGTGCATCAATACTGACACCAAGCGTGTTTAGCCTCATAGAGTATTTAGTTCTGACGCAAAGTTCATAAGTTAGGAACAGTAGCCTGTGATTGAACAGTTTTTTTCCTCCTGTAGAATTGTAAAGACCCTAACCTGATAGCACAAATAAATTAGCTTATAAATGCTAAAAGGAGGGTCTGTTAGAATTGAAACGTGTTCTTGCCATATTAATCGTATTTTAGCTGGTATTATGTTAGCATTTATATAGCTATTTTATAATAATCTTTATTGCATACAGATGTAACCAATCCCTACAAAAATATTGTGAGATTAAGTTAGCATCTGTGCCGCCATTTTCTCTCATACAGCCTCCATTTTGCCCTATGATTGAAACTAAGCTTTCGTCTCATGTTGCTTGCCTCAGTAGAAAGCTGCTGGAATGCATTTGTATCTCCAAGGTTAGGCCTCACTGAAGCATGAGAAAGATGCTTGCTAATCCATACCTTTCCCTGAGATAGAGGGTACTCCCACTATTTCAGCTGCAAGCACAGCCTGTATGACCTCGCCAGAGAGATAGTGTGTGCCCGGTCCCAGACTCTTAGCTCATCCTTCTGTGCCTCCCTTTTGTTCAGTGTTTGCCCAAGCTGTATTTTTCCATAATGGGCGGGTCTTTGTGGGCTCTGCAACATACATAATGTAACTTTATGCTTGTTAGAGTCAGTCCCTCGTCAGCCATCATAGGAGGCTGGTCAGACTGGACTCCGCTGCAGTGTATTTTGTTATTAAATCAGTTTGATTGCATTCTCAACTGGGTTATTGACTCTTCATGTGTTGGAAGTCTAGGGGAGGTCAAGAGTGACCAGGGTGACCCTAGTTGGGTCACTTCATTCAGGGGCACCCCACAAAGGTCGTCATGGCTCCAACCAGAGGAAAGAGGTGGAGAAAAACTTGAAAATAAGGAGTTCTCTAAAGACCCCAAAATAATTCCCTAGGAAGTAGTGGTAAGCAGTCCCAGTCTGATCCTATGAGGAGTGGGTTCTTTAAACATAAGAAGGGAGGTTTGTACCCCAATATACTACAAGTTTAGGCACTCAAAGGGTGACTCCAAATGTCTCAAGATGGCACAGCCCCCTACCGGTGGACCTCCACTTGGGTTGGTGAGTGTAGCACTCCGGGAGGTGGTAGTCCTAGTGAGCTTTGGGGAGCAGACAGAGGTGACCCTAGTTTCCCTGAGCGATGAAGAGATGGTGCCAAAAGCCCCTATGTCAGGTAAGGCTTCCAAGTATAGGCAGTTGGTCACCATCAAAGGTTAATGGACTGAGGTTCTATGAGACACAGGAGCCAGCATGTCTTCTGTCAAGAGTCATCTGGTGTCTGCAGAGCAGGTCCTACTGAACAGATTCCACCCAGTCATAGTCACCAAAAATCGCAAGAGCCATCTACCCCTTTCAGTGGGGGGTTCAATGTATCTGAAAGTAGCTGTTTTCCCTGCCATGACTGAAGATTGTCTTTTAGACAATGACCTACAGCACACTGCCTGGAAGGATGTAGAGCTCAGGTCACACTTGGAGATGCTGAGATTGCCTGAGCGGGTCTGTATGACCACACAGTCCATGGCTGCGAGTGAAGGTAGTTAAGGGCATCTGGAGCCATGACCAATGGCCCAGACAAATGTCAGGAAAGAGAGAGGCAAAGTGTGTGAGAAACTAGCTCTGAAGTTCCCACAGTGGAGGTTGATGGGGTCCCTAAGGAAGAGGCCCACGAGCCAACCAGGGAGGACAGTGTCACTGTAAAGGACCTGCCTGAGGTTGCTGACTGGCAAGCTGAGGGTGAGTCCACCAGGGAGGTGTTCAGCAGGATGCAGAAAGAGTGTACCACGATGATCTGAGGTGTCAAGCCGAAGCACCGGCAGCAGGTGAAGCCTCTGGGGATCACTTATTCCCATAGGACAATGATCTCCCATACAGTGAGCCTAATGCTCCTGGTTCTGGGGCATCCTGTGTGCTGGTGGCATACCAGTGTTACAGGACCTGTCTACTGGGTTTGGCTCACGTCATACCCCTGGCAGGACATTTATGGCATGACAAGACCTTCACCAGGCTAGTCTCTCAGTTTTATTGGCCCAGAAAGAATGCAGCCTCAAATACATTGTACAGGTCCTATCCCACCTGCCATGCCAGTGGGAAAACAGGGAAAAGGTGTAAAGCTCCCCTGATCCCACTACCAGTCATTGGCACCTCCTTTGAAAGGGTGAGCATTGACATAATTGCACCTTTGGAACCCAAGACAGCCTTAGGCAACAGGTTTGTCACAGTCTTGGTTGACCATGGCACTCACTATCCAGAGGCAATCCCTCAGAAGACAGTGACTGCACCTGTGGTGGCTAGAGTTCTGATGGGGATCCTTACCTGAGTGGGGTTCCCCAAGGAGGCAGCAACTGATAGAGGCACTAACTTCTAACCCTGGGTGGACAACTATGCTACGCTCGCGTAGGTTGTGTAGTTTGTGCTACTTTGCGCTTCGCAAATTGCCCGTAGCACAGTGCAAAAACGCGTAGCATAATGTAGTTGGCATGTTTTGCTCGCTCGCGGTCCTCAACGTCAAGTTGGCGACGGCGAGCAAGCAAAATGACATCCCGGCGAGACTTTTTCCTCGTTCGCAATCTGCAACATCAAGTTGCCGATCGCGAGTGTGGAAAATAAACGTCCCAGCGAGATTCTCAACGGGGGAGGTCAGGTTTCTCATTGCGAGTGGTCGCGTATGCTCGCGATGAGAAACTACAAGTCTGCGTTGAGAAAGCTGCCGCTCGAGCAAAAATCTACTCGAGCTGCAGAAAACGACAGCTCGCACTGTGCAAGATGCCATTTTCAATGATTGCACAGTGCGGACAAGCATCCGGCACTGTGCAATCATTGCGAACAGCGCACTACACAGTTCGCGTAGTGCTAAGCGTATCTCGCATAGTGCAAAGTGCACTTTGCGTAGCTACACGTAGCACTACTACGCGAACTACACCCAGGGTTGCTAACTTCATGTTAGCCTGCATGAGCTTCAACGTGGGATGAGTGTGGGGTAACCTACAAGTTCACCATATCCTATCACCCCCAAACCAATTGTGGAGAGATTTAACAAAACTTTGAAAGGCATTATTATGGGACTGTCTGAGCCCATGAGGCGTGAGTGAGACATCTTCCATTAATGCCTGATATTTGCCTACAGGATGGTGCTACAAAAAATGATTTGGGTTCAGCCCCTTTGAACTCTTTATGGCCACCCTGTTAGGGGATCTCTGAGGCTTATCAGGGAGGGGTGGGAGAAACTCTCAAGAACCCCCCCCTTCAGGATGTGGCCGTCTACGAGTTGGGACTCAGCAACCAGATACATTGCTTCTGGAAAAAGTAATCTTGAGGTCAGTCAAGAAGTAATGAAGCTCTGTAATGACCAGAAGGCCACTCTGACTCCTACCAGTTGCTGGGACAGTTTCCCTCTACGTTCTCACTCACCCCTAGACTCGCACTTCTCTGCATCCATGATACTGGCACTGAAGGCAGCTTACCTTTGAAGAATAAAATGTACTGGTTGTCAGACAGGATAAAGGCCACCATCAAGGGGGAAGTTTCCAAGATGCTGGTATTAGGGGTGATTGTACTCTCCAATAGTCCCTGTTCCAGCCCTGTGGTGCTGGTACCCAAGACTGCCCCACCGGGCATCACTCCACAACTGAGTTTCTTTGTGGCACACCCAGGTCTCAATTCCATCACCAGGACTGACTCACAACCCATCCCTTGAGCTGCTGAGCTCAACTACAGGCTGGGCGCTGCCAGAATCCTCAGTACCTTTGATTTGACATCAAGGTACTGGCAGATCACTCTGACTGTGGGGGGCAAAGAGACATCAGAATTCTCAAACCGTGAATGCCACTTTCTATGTTGGGTGATTCCCTTTGGTATAAAGAATTCTCCTGCCACCTTCCAAAGATTGGTTAACATGGTCCTGGCTGGTAAGGAGGACTTTTGTGCTACCTGCTTACAAAACATTGCTGTCTACTGTTCCAGCTGGAAGGAACATCTGCAGCACCTCCTGGAGGTGCCACGGTCCCAGCAACAGGCAGACCTGACCATCAAGGCAAGTAAGTGCCAGATAGGACAGAGTTCTGTGGTGTACCTGGAGCACCTGATAGGTGGGACAAGATGAAGCCCCTCCAGGACAAGATTTAGGCCAAGATTGAGATTATAATGGCCTGGAAACCACATAAAATTGAAGTGAAAGCCTTCCTGCGCCTCACAGGATGCTACAGAAGATATGATAAGGGATATGGCACCCTTAACAGAGTTGATGTCCAAGAAGCAGCCCAGAGTCTTGTAAGATAGCCCTTGATACCCTCAAGGACGCCATGTGTATATCACCTGTACTCAAGTAACCTGATTTTCCCCCAAAACTCATAGTGCAGACACATGCTTCAGAGCATTGGATAGGGACGGTCTGAGCACAGTTGAATGAGGAGGGCATAGACTAACGGTTAGCCTTCATTAGCAGGAGGTTACTTAAAATGAAACAGAGGTGGAGTGAGATTGAGAGAGAACCTTTCGCTGTGGTCTGGGCACTGAAGAAATTGAGACCATACCTGTTTGAGACTCGCTTTCTGGTTCAGACATACCACAAACCCTTAAGGTGGCTCATGCAGATGAAGGGTGAAAATCCCAAACTGTTGAGGTGATCCAGGCTATAAGTTCTCGACATCTGACACCACCATATTATCCAATCTAATGGTCCTTTCCCTAATTATTGACAAATCCCTGACCAATTATTCACTGCTGTACCTATGCTTCATTGACTTTATGTCAGCATTCAGCTTAGTCCCAAGAAACATCTTATGGGCTAAACTTTCCGGCCTGGGAATCACGTTTAAATGAATTATCCTGTTATATACCAACACTTTGTTTCATGTCAAAATTGAAGACAGCAGTATTATATTTTGAAAGATCTTTACATCCATGGGACTGACAAAATGCAGTTTATCTTCTTTTTAACATATCTCTCAACATCCTTAGCCAACACGAATAGCCACCCCCAAAGCTTGGAGGCAGTCTGCTGTTTGTGAATGACCTTCTAATGAGATTGGTTCACAGCGCCTCTTGAACATGCTGCACATCTATTCCCACTCTAACAAACTACTAGCAAACCTTGGTAAAACTAAAGTCATGATTGTGGGCAACAAAATAAAGAAATCTGGCATTTGGGTTATGAATGTTAGTAGAGTGCTGAAATAATCCTGATACAATCGAGGTTCCTTTTTACCTCACAAACAGCACATGAAAAACAAAGCCTCCTTCCTATTTTATGCATTCTGTTTACTCTACAAGCATTTATCTGTCCCTACAGTTGCCTCTATGTTGCAAGCAATTGAAACAAAATTACTTTCCACTCTCACTTACGGTACGGGGGCTCTGAGGGGGAGAGAGGCAAAAGTTCATGACAACTAATCCACAATGATCTACAAGAGGGTTTTCCATTTGCCACTACACTCCTCGATAGCCCAAATTTGATTAGAGTTCAGCTTAGTCAAGCAAAGCATTGCTTGAAAAGGGGCATACTGAAATTATGTTTGGAACTTTACCAGGTTCAGATAGATACACTTGAATACCTACATTGGTTTGAAATTGCAAACTCAGGGGAGAAAATGCCCATAAGTAACTACCTACAAGTGTCATTAGTCAAATTAAAACCAGAATGGATATGGAAGAATCCTGTCACCTCGGGAACATTTAAAAAACTTCTCTCCAGAAACATTTGTTCACTGCCATTGGTGGAAGATAAATTGTAATTCCTAAACTTGCCTACGCATGGACTGTACTCAACAGTTACCTGGCCCTCACTAGTCAAGTTTATCTGGTCCTGCCCCTCGCAAAAATTCTTAACCACAAGCTCTTATTATACCGCCTAGGAGGCTTCCCATCCCTAGATCTAATGCCAAAGTGGCCTTACAGCACTGTACATTTTTCAGTTATTTCGAGGAGACTATCGAACAAATCGTGTACGCCTGTCCCGTATTGGTAAGTGTGAGAAGAGCATGATTAAAACAATTGCTCAGTCTGATGGGATTCCACTTATGCAGGCACACAGTAGTGGTCTCAATTGAAGTTGTGAACATTCACATGAGTGTTAGCCTTGTAAAGTTCATAAACCTGGTGGAAAGCTGCTTGGCAAAATCTGTAGCAGACTATTTGCCCTGGTGTGTTCTGCTTCTTTTTAATATGCATGTCTAAATTCAAGTTTCTATATTCAATGGGTTTAATTACCTGGCATACAGAAATATTTGTTTTGTAAACAAATACAGTTCAAATACCACCTCCACTACCATTGCAATGATCAATACCCCCTCCAAAACCATTACCACCTCAAGATTACCTTTACCATCCTCATTAAAATTCCCATTTACATTGGCACCATCCTCACAATTATCATAAGTATTACCACTGTTATCATCATTAGCATTACCACCATCGCTACCACCAACACCATCAACACCAGTTTCACAACCATTATTTCAATTATTATGACCACCAATGCCACCATCATCACCACCAACACCACTACTAAGACCACCATCGCCAACACTGCTATCACCATCACCACCATCACCAGCAAAACTGCTATTGCTACTACCACCACCACCACCACCACCACCACCAAAACTACTAACATAAATATAACATTCAAGCATTACAACCAACATCAGTGCTTTTACCTCTACCACAAACACTAGCACCATAAAAAGCTCATGTGTTTGTAGTATGTGTGGGAAAAGTATATATTTGAAGCTGTTTTGTATGTGAAACTGTATTGTAGGTCTAGCAAAGTTGTACAAGCAAGGTCAATTATTGTTGGAAAAATATAAACTAAATGTGTATTAAAAGCAGCAGGAGAGGAGTTACTCAGGTGTGACAATGCAGCAACCTATAGGAGGAACTGATAACCCTCAAGGGATATTATTAGTGGTACTATTAATACAACTGGAGGAATCAAAACGTTGGAGGTATTGTCAGAGCAACAGAGAAAGATGAGAAAAAAAAACATTGGAAACAATGTTCAACCACCAATCAGTATTATCTAGAGAGTACCCAGGAGTGACTTAGGAGCAACCCACTGTAGGAACTGTGGAATAACAAATACGTTTCATAAGGAATCTAGCCAGGATTAAGGGACAAGCAACAATAAAGTGATCAATTGGAGGTACTGTTAAACCATGAGGGAGTGTTATATGGATTCTACCCAGAAATGAAAGAAGAAAAACAGCGGAGAAACCTACGAGAGGCACAGTCAAACCACCAAGGAATATTAGATGGAGCCCAAAGAAGCAATACATAGTAGACATTGTTAAACTACGAAGGAATTATGTAAAGTGCTCACTCAGGAGTGAGTGGCTGCTGTATTGAATTGCACTCGATTCTAATAAATCTATCTCCTTATGTCCTCACATCCTTGTGTGGTATATGAATAGGATAACCGATATGTAAGTAATTGGCTTATTCAGCTTCATATTCATGATGTTGTGGCATTAGTGCGAAGTTCATGATCCTGATGTACACTTCTAGTGTTTAAATGTCATTAGAGACTGTAGGCAATTCAACATTCTAATATAAAAAGTTGGGTCTTAATTACGTTGCTCAGATTATGAAGCTTCCATCTTTCCAGTTAAAATGTTTCAGAATGAAAAGCTAGACCGGGCCTGCACTCATGTTAGTGAAAGTTAGAGCCTACATATTATGGTAATGTTAAAGGTCTAAGTAAGTTCTAGTACAGTGAAGGATGATGCTGGTATGGGTTTTGTAGAACCATGCACTACAGAAGTTTATGTTAATGGGGTTCCCAGAGAGGCAGGGCGGATCTTGGACAGATTTCCCCCAATCCTCTCTTATGTAGATTCTTTCCCTGTACGGACTGATTTTAAACATGGGAGTATTCTCAATTTGAATCCTGCCCCATTTTTTCCCACCAGATCAAATACTTAAATCGGGTGTTGGGTCAAGGCTGAGCAATAATCCAGTTGAAGGGCCTGGAGATGTATCTAATACCCTGGAATTTGTTTCTCTGTTTGATAGGGAACTGCCCCCCCTGAATAGTAGCTTTCTCCTGCAGGTGTTGTCAGATATTGAGGATTTGAGCCTGGTACCAAGTAGAGACATTGATCAGTTGTTACTGGACTCTCTAAGCAGACTTTCGAGCTCGTGAATAACATTTAGTTCTAGGATTATTGTAATGCTAATTCTGGCTAATTTTGACAATTTCCGGAAAAAGGGGATAGATGTCTTCCCTTTTGAGGAAATTAGTGATGCTCAGTTAGATAACTGTAGGGTGGGCCCTCGGGCCCCAATAGAGTTGTTTTCTGTAGCAGGGGGTTTGTAAATACAAAGGATATCATAATATCTGTTGGTAGCATCACAGGGAGAAGAGTGATAAATATTGATAGATATGAGAACCAGAGGGTCAGGGAATTGAGAGTGGAAGATGAGTTGGCCCCCTGGAGTTGGATAGCAGGTGCACTGAATGCCTCCAAAGAAAGTACAAAACTTCCTATGCTGCAATGGTAGCCCCTTGGGAAAAATCCTCTTCTGGAATATGGCTTAGGGCAGTCTTACTTCAAGCTAAACGTTTCAATGCATTGACATCCAATGATAATTTGTTTACAGGAAACCTGGATTTGTTCTGATTATAAATATGACAATTATTTTGTTTTCTCTTGTGCTGCAAAACCCAAAGTAAAAGGTCATGCCAGTGCAGGTTTAGCTATTTTACTTAGCGGCAGTACAAGCAGGAATACCTTGATCATTGTCTATTCCTCAAATCTTTGCATGTGCATAAAGTTGCCTCTGGGCAATGTTATAGGCGCTTTGCATTCATCCTTTCTTCTGGTAAATGTTCACGTTCTTCCCGGTAAGTCGTTTGACTCTTTAGTTGATGCTATGCTCTCTTTTGTGCATAATATTAGTATCTTAGAAGAATGCACATTGATAATGATGTTGGGAGATTTCAATGCCAAAATCTCAAAATGTTCTTCTTTGACCTTTAGAAACCCGGAGCTGGACAAGGGATGGAGTATCCCTGAGGTAATTTTGCCTGCTCATATTAGATCATACAAGCAAGGTTTGAACTTTTTGGATTGCCTGAGAGCCAGTGACCTTGTTGCTCTTCCCAGAGCATTCCCCGGCCTCCTTTACTTTCCATTCTTCTCAAGTGCAATCACTAATTGATTTTATTGTGGTATCCCAACAAGTGTTTTGCACTTGTACACAGTTTACGGTTTTGAGGACGAATCTGCACGATCATTGTATTCTTTCAGTGGTAATCGATTTAGCATTCAAGACGTTTGAGTCATGAATCCCAGAAATTATTTGATTGTCCATAATAAAACAAATAGGCATACCTTTTGATCAAATAAAAAATTGATAAACTTGGTAGGACTTGTTAAAGCAGTGAGTTATGGCCCTATACAAGAGAACTCTGTTGCCTGACTTGTGAAGCAGTTGTCTTTATTCCAATCATGTGGGAGTAAGAAATGTGCTTCCAGCTCTAAACCCTTGGTGGCTACTTCTCAGGATGTAAAAAAGCTAACTTGTGAGCTAATCTTTCTAGTAAGGGAACAATTTAAGCAGTCATCAATATTGAGGGAAAGGGAAGTCAATCTACTGAAGCAGGTGAGAATGACACTGAAGGCGTCCGAACGTGGAGGAGAGGAAGATCAGAAATTGATTAAGCTGAGAGAGGTTGCACTTTCTGGTGACTCGTGTAAATATGGGGCTCAAATAGCCGAATATTGGGATTGTAAGGCTGAACACATTTTAATCTCTGACGCTGAGTGAATCCAATATATCTCGCAGTTATACACATCAAATTCTAGTTGTGGGTTTCAGTTGGGGTCGATTGGTGAGTCTCCCTTATTGAATGTATATGGCCCTCCTTCCTGTGAGGAGATGGAGAGTTTTATTAAGGGTGCTAGGCACTCTGGGGAGATGATGCCTGGGCGATCTCCCAATATCCCTTATTAAACAAGATATTTTGTCATGTGGCCATCTAGTATTTCAATGTTGTTTTTTCTTTGGGACTATACAATCCTCTTAGAAAGGAACTATAGTGGTACCTTTACATAAAAAGGATCCTAAAACTTCTTCCACTAGATTTAGGCAGATTGCATTTTTAGATGCCATCAGGAAACTGTTCGCCAAGAGTGTTCTTGTTCACTTTCAGGACTGGGCTTGTGGTAATAATCTTGTACCTGTAGAGCAGGATGGCTTTCGTAAGCATTGTGGCACCATAGATAATATTGCAGCCCTTCAAAGTTGATTAAAAACTACCCAGTAGGTAAGGGTATGGGCATTTACGCTGCCTTCATAGATTTATCCAGAGCGTTCAACAGGGTTGATAGTGGGAGAAAATTGGTTGTAATGGGGATCCCTGAGCACTTACTTAGGCTAGTTATTGCTTTGCACTCTTCTACTTGGACACAGGTCCTGATGAGAGAGAACCAGGGCCTGGCAAGCAAAGTAGAAACCCACAAAGGGTTGAAGCAAGGATGCATACTAGAGCCTCTCCTCTTTGCCCTTTATATCCATGACTTGCCTAGCAGAATTGGACAGTGTAAGGTGGACCCACCAAAACTGGGATTAATGAAACTTGGTTGTCACTATGCGGGTCACTCCATCTTGCTAGAATTAAACCAATAGGTATACAGAGGCATCTTTCAGAGTTAGGCAACTATGCTGATGAACACTTTCTAAAGGTAAACATATCCAAGGGCAAAGTTATGATTTTTAGGTCCCGAGGGTGTAGGGTTAGGAAAGATTTGCATTTGTTTTTAGGGAAAGGCAAGTTAGAAGTGGTGAAGTTATACCTGTATTCAGGTAGAATTTTTTTCTAGTAACTGCTCTAATAGCAACCATATTGCAATATCCCAGACTTCCGCAATTGTTGTATAAATGCTGTGGCCGAAGATACTTTGTCCATGTCTTTGCGTGGTATAAGATTAAAATTTGGCCATCATTGATTTATGCCTGTGAATCAATGGATGAGTGGTACTTGGCCATCTTTGAGAAGGTGGAAGGGCGCATTTAGAGCCAAATATGTAACTTGAGTTGTGCAGCTGCTACATCGGCTTGAATTTGGGCTTTTCTCTACGAATGTGTTCGCTATGGCAGCAAGCTTAAGGTGGTCCTAACTTTACTACTCCTACACTGAGAAAAATCCTATTTTTTTACTAAATCAGAACAGCACCACTCTTCTTTGCAAATATATATTTTTTTAAAGTCCATATTGTTCCCATTAATTCAAGTATAATACAAGAGAGGTCACTTGATCCAATTGATGATTTATAATTTCTTTTTATTTTCCAAACAGTTCTTCAGCCAACGCGTTTCCTCCTATTCTGCTAGGACTTCTTCAGGGCTGAAATTTACAAAGAAGCACCACATAAACAGCCTATCTTGTTTCAAAGATGTGTAAGATCAAGTCTCAAATTTAAAAACATTTACATACATAACATATTACATGTGAATATACGTACAAAGACAAGACCAAGCCACAGACTCATAAAAAGCGATGTTCCACTATTAGCTTAAACTACAACATCAAACATAAGATGTATATCATGTCTGAAGACATTAATATAGTTCACCAACTCCAAGGTGAACTTATACAAGACTCAGTTAAAAGAAACAATGATCATAGAATACCTTTTTTCTTATAAATGTCAAAACATGATTTAAGTTAATCATGCACAAATTTGAGGTCTTACTATGACCCTTAAAATATTTATAGCTTAGGTATAAGAGTTGGGATAAAAAGAGGTAAAGACCCCCCTTATGGTGAAAGAGGTAAAGATATATAGAGGGAAGATAAAGAAAATCCCACAATTAACCCTCAACACGTGACAAGGGGAAAGGAAGACTCATCATGAACCCAAAGAAGAAGAAAGGCGGAGGAGAGGCCCGAATCATCCAATTTCACCAAAGATGTGTTTATAAAATGTATCCACGTATCTTCCTTATAGACCCCTATGTTAAACAAATCGACAGATTACATACCAAATTAATGATCTGTATAACGATACGGTCTCACATAGAGAACAGCCTCCAACAAGCTGGTAATTCTGAAATGCAACAACCCGGTTGACAAAATAAAATAACAACTCCATGAAGCACGTCATAGGACCTAGGAGGTAATAATGGAAAGAACTCCCAAGTGGCCTACCTCAGCTGTTCTGCTTGTCCTTATGTTAAAAATAAACCATGAAGACACTGTCAAATTGGCATGGGTGGTTTTCTTCCAGTCCCAAATTGAGAGAGTAAGTCCGATATGATAGCCAAACACGAACAAAAGCAGGTCAAAAACCGTTTCAAAGCAGTCTTTGAACGGACATGTAGGTCGGTATTCCCAAACCCACAGAGAATCCTACAAGAGAAAATATATACATACGGAATAACCACATGACCCCATATTCATCGAACCATGAAATGACAGTCTGTAATGTTATCATGTAATCTTAGGTGAAAGGACCCCACCCAGATTAGCTAGTTAAAAAATACTAAGTGACGTGATTGCAGTATCAACATCTAAGCGTCGATATTCTGAACGTATAGCTGGCAACCATTAATCTATCGCTTGCACATAACAATATATGTCCCAAAGATACAACACTACAGCCATGTGGAGAAACAGCAAATGATTTCTAAAGGGGAGTCATATCAATACAACCAAATACTAAGTAAATGCCGAACGCGTAACCAACGCAATAACGCTCCCCATCAGAGCTAATGGCAATCCCAAAAAACAATATCATCGAAAGAGCATTAACGGTAAATTAGCCATAGCCACAATCCGTAAGCATATAAAGCCCTGCAACGTAGGTTCTTCGGCGTGACTCACCTATATAAGAAATCCCCGCAATAACGCCCAGTATTCCCAGAAAACGGTAGCGGCACAGATCCATACCGCCCTGCCATTTAAATGTAAAGTTACAAAACGTGCGTGCGTAATGACGTAATCGAAGCCCCATGTCAACAGGAGGCTATCGTGACCATCTGGGCGCCATCTTTGAGTAGCATCCCATTACATTACAATACTAGTAGTATGCATATCACGGTCGATTTTATTTAGAAAATGAGAAGTCATAAATTATATATTACGGAAAAAGTGCCTATATTATTATGTAGACTTAAAAGAGAGAGACCATATTACAATTTGTAGTATAAAATTTATATTACGAGAAATATGCTCAGATAATATTTCGAACGCGAGGGCTGCCTCACTAAGGTGCCGATTCCGATCCGTTAAAAATAATTTGCGTACGACCCGTATCCGTATTTTTTTACGTACGAGTCGTACAAGTGCCATACAAACGGCCAAGTATGATTCGTACGTGAAAAATAACTACGAATAGCGTCGGGAAAAGTGTACGAGAGTGCGTCGGAAAGTTTTTACGTCCGAATATCGTCGGGAAAAGTGTACGAGAGTGAGCCGGACATTTTTACGTGCAAATCGTAAAACAAAAGTCCGAGCGCGCAAGTACGATCCCGACCGTCCGTCCGAATACACAATTGCACGTAAAATGGCCCGTACGGAGCCAACGCAGTAGCACACATGTACACGGGTAAACTTATGCCCGTGTACGAGCGGTACAGCCCCCCACCCCCCAATATGTCAGCACCGTACACCACCCTGTCCGCACTGTACCCCAGCCCTGCAACTGTACGCGCCGTACCCCCATGTACGCGCCGTACCCCCCCCATGTACGCGCCGTACCTCTGCATGTATGCACCCTACCCCCGCATGTATGCGCCGTATCCCCCCATGTACGTGCCTTACCCCCCCTGTCCGCACTGTGCCCCAGCCCCGCAACTATACGTGCTGTACCCCCCATGTACGTGCCGTACCCCCCATGTACGTGCCGTACCTCCGCATGTACGCGCCGTACCCCCGCATGTATGTGCCGTACCCCCCATGTACGCGCCTTACCCCCCGTCCGCACTGTACCCCAGCCCCGCAACTGAACGAGCCGTACCCCCCCATGTATGTGCCATCCCCCCATGTACGTGCCTTACCCCCCTGTCCGCACTGTACCCCAGCCCGCACCTGTATGTGCCGTACCCCCATTTATGTGCCGTACCCCCGCATGTACGCACCGTACCTCCGCATGTACGCGCCATACCCCAGTCCCGCACCTGTACGTGCCGTACCCCCCCTATGTATGCGCCTTACCCCCCCACATGTACGCGCCGTACCTCCGCATGTACGCGCCGTACCCCAGGCCTGCACCTGTATGCGCCGTACCCCCCTATGTACGTGCCTTACCTCCCCTTCATGTACACGCCGTACCTCCGCATGTACGCGCCGTACCCCAGGCCCGCACGTGTACGCACCGTAACCCCACCGCATGTACGCGCCGCACTCCAACACCGTACCCCAGCACCCTCACCCAGCATCGCGTATGTACGGACCGTACCTACACGAAAAAGACTCTTACAGAACCAGGACACTGTAAAACAGCACAAGGAGGGTCAATTTGACTCGCACAACACCACAAAACACGTCTACATGACAAAATACATCTCAATGACTGACCTGGCACATCCAAACAGGCAAACAGAGGACCAAATCACAACCACCTCTTATAACACACCCACCAAAATTCTAACACAGCCACACCCAAAAATGGACCAATAAAAAGGGCCCACACACACAACCCATGAGCCTTTGCAACAGACCCACTGCTCCCAGACCCCACAGAGAAACAACTCTACATTACTGATACCTTCACTACACCTTCACTCACACACCTTCACACAACCTCCTTCACAAACATCCCCCTCTTCACATTCACACACACCGTCACATTCACACCCACACACCCACAACCATCCACACCCACACCCACACCCACACCCCACACCATGCCCACAGACAAGAATCCAAAGTTCACAATGGCGGAGCTGGACCTCCTTATCAACGAAGTCATCAGAGTCGAGCCACAGCTGTTTGGAACATTGGTCAGACAGACCAGCATAGCTGAAAAATCTGCCATGTGGCAGAGGATTGTCGATAAGGTGAATGCTGTTGCACCCATCCAAAGGACCAGGCATGAATGCCAAGCCAGGTGGTACGATCTGCGCAGGGCGGTCAAGAGGAAAATGAACAAAGAATATGCCCAGAGTAACATCACTGGAGGTGGGCCGCCACGCAGACCCGTGCACTACCATCCCTGGGAGGAGAAGGTGATGGCCCTGCTACCGCCGGTGGGAGTACACAAAGTTGAAGGAGTCGCAGAGCCTGGTGAGTACACAAACAACTTACGTAACATGGGGGCAATGGGGTCCACACCACATATACACCAAATGCACGCAACTACCCCCAAGCACTCACCACACACAACCACACTAAAAAACCACGCTCATGCCACTAACGTCTCCATGCACCCTTCACAAATCAAGGCAAGGCCATGTCCAAGGCTACAATTACCACAAACACAAGACTGGATGTCCGGGAGGCTGGGAGGGTGGGCCCCACACAACACATTGTGAAAATGAGACGCAGACACCAATGCCCTCAGCCCATATGGCATAAGTACATACCCATGCACAATGCACAGGGACTGGCAAAGTACTGACAAGGTAGCTGACACTTGGTCCTGCTGTATGCAGCACAAGGCCCTCCTGGGACCACTGTACACTCAAACACCAACTCCACAAGCACAGGTATCTAGCACAGGAACTCACACTCACTGTCATGCCAGCATGCACCATGAGGGGACAGACACATCACCTGGGAGACCCAATGACAACTCACACTACATACAACAGCACGCCCGGTCACACCCCCCCTAACACAAGCACACACCCCCGGGGAAGCCAACGGATTTACACACTCCCACAATGGACATGTGACACAACAAGACCAATCCATAGCCAAACAAGCATCATAGCCAACAATCTACAGGTCAAACACTCAGGAGAACATCCCAATCTGTCCCCCTGCAACATACCCATCCCCAAGTGGACATTGAGAGGAATGCTAGGCACATCCAACTACCTGGAGGAACTGTGTCAACTTGAATATGTATGAAACATAGATGTCGCATGAAACACCATTAACATTGTCTCTCTCTCACACACAGGGCAACGTCGTCGATCTCCCCCTAATACTGGGGGGGGAAGAATCACAGTCCCAGGCTCCGCGTGAAGATGATCCCACCGGCAGCGACAACTCTCACCACTCCGTGGATGACCCCGACCAACCTGGACCCTCTGGTGCCCAAGCCCCTGCAGCACCTGCGTCAGGTACATCTGTGCCAACCACCACCCCCATTCCTGCCACATCCCAGGACACACCCAGGAGCCCTGCTCGCACTGAACAACAGAGCCAGTCTGACCAGGAGGGACAAAGTTCTCCGGGCACCCAGGAGGAGGCAGGCAACCCTGCAAATGCCATCCCTCGGGGGTCCCGTAGACCCGATGTGCCCACAAGGGCAGGCCAGGCTCAAGTGGGCAAGGGTGGTGGGAGTGGAGGCAGGCGAAGGCAGGCGGAGGCGTGAACCTGACCAGCCAGCTTAGGACACCGGTATGTCACACATATGCAACATCCTGGACACATACCGGCATGACACCAGAGGCATCAACCAGGTCGTGTCGAGACTCTCAGTGATGCAGGGGACCCTCGATGAGATAAAGAACCTGCAGGTCGAGCATCATGCCAGTCATCAACAACACCAAGGATGGACGGAGGCAAGACTGGCTGAGCTCCTGGCGGTGCACAGGGACATGAGCCAATCACTCCGTCAGATCACCCAAAGCATGGGCAACCCTCCCTGTGCCACCAGGCGGAGACCAGCACCAGCCACAGGGAGGGAGGAGGAGGAGGAGGAGGATTCGTCTGACGGAGCGTCCCAAACATCGTCAAGGCCTGCATCTGAGGGTCCCCGGAGGAAGGTGGGTCGTCCACGGAAAAGACCGTGAGAGTCAGCGGACCATCCACATCTCCCAGGTCACCTGGCCTGGCACCTGGCCCTCTGGCGCAACAGCAGCACATCATCCAATGACATTCTCTGCCACATGGACTTGCTGGTCACAGTCTGACCAATGATGACCAACACTGTGCCCTGGACTCTGATGACTGCCAATGCCAAGGATACCATCTCCCCCTGTGAACTTTGGATTCTATTCCCCCGGCAGAGCACCTAATTTCACCTACCAAAACACGTACCCCACCGCAAATAAATATATTACTTTGGTCATGAGACGTTCCTGTCATTTTGCATTATTCAAGAACATATGTGTGTGAAAATGTCAAACTATGCCTGAGTGTTGAACTAACTCCAGCCATCCATACCCTGGGATCAGAGTCTGGTACAGGACACACATGGGTCACAAGGTATCATTCAATGTAGCCATGGAGCACAACACCAACCTGTGATGGCCTCTGGCTGCCGAGGGGGGGCTTGTTAAACTGTGCGGACAGACCTATTTGGGAGATTATCATCAAGGCGTAGAGGTCATGGCTCATGTGGAGGTTCCCGGGGAGGGAGTCCCAGGTATGTGTGGCCAGGTGGGAGAACAATGTCCTGTATGCTGGAGTACGGTGGATGTGAAGAACGGTGGCCAGGGCAAGGTTGGATGCACGGAGATAGCCCAACGGGATCTAGGATGACAGACGTACATGGTTGGTTTGGGGTCGGGTTGTGGACTGCCTCCTGAGTGTGGGTGGGGAGTGTGGAGGTCATCCTGCAGCAGACAGTGATCCATTGCAACTATCTATGGTGGACGGTGAGGTGGCTGGGGCGCAGGGTGTTGAAGCTGTGGTGTGCAGATGCACCCTGGATGTGGACAAGTGGATCATGTGCATAATGCAGAGGGCCTTGCAGCATGAGGTACAGATGCTGTGGACTAGCATGGCAAATGTGAGCGAGCCAAACATGATGCACACCATCTTGTGTGTGTGGCCACTGGGTGCTTGTGCAGGGCTCTTGCGGGTGGGACACAAGCACTTGACCCAGCTGGAAGGGGACAATCCTCAGATGATCACCTCAGTCCTGTACAAGTCCAGCCTCAGGTGGCTCGTGTTCAGCCATTCATCAATGGATCTCATGCATACTTGAATGATGGAACTGCCAATGTCTGTGTCTTTGTTGAGGGTGAGGAGCACCTGGCTGTCAATGGTATACGAGCTGATGATGAGGTGCTGTGCGCATGTGATGGTGGAGATGGGGGTCCTGGACACTCTGTAGATTGACATGCTGAGAGATGATACCTGTGCCATGTCCCAGACGATGACACCATACTACATGCTGAAGCCTTGAGTCCCACTCCCATGCCCTTGCTGGGCTACAGAGCCGGTGAGGAGTATTATGGACGTGACCTGGTTGGTGTGACAGAGCCTGGAAGGCGGGGCAGCGCAGTGTAGGCAGTTGGAGTTGCACACTCAGCATGCAAAGGTGTCGTGTGTGTGCCCAGGGTATGTCTGACAGCAGGCGTTAGATGTGCGGATGGACATAGCTCGGAGTATGGCTGCTACATCAGTCTGTAGTGTGATGTGGGTTATGCAAGGACAGGATGGTGGTGCAATGTGCACCTTGCATGTGCTGATGGTCCAGCGTTTGGCACCGAATGGCGGCAACAGTGGAATAGACAAGCTGAGGACAGCCGAATGAATGGGTGGAGGGAGGAAGTGAGGAGCATCTTGGAGGCGTGTGTGTTGCCAAATCTGGATACTCTGTGGGCCCTTGCTGCAGGGGCCGCAGCAGCAGGCGGCATCTCCTTGCCAAATGCCAGAATTTGCACACAAAGACTAGGATGTCAGAAGGACAACTGCAACAGGCTCGTGTGTAAAGTAAGGAGTGTCCAGAGTCACAGGGCACATCCAGAGACAATGTATGCACAATCACGAAAGAAGCATGACACCGGATCAGGAAACTGAAGGCCGACCTGCACACAGGAGACACACCCTCAGCAGGTGTTGATGGCCCATTGTGTGGACCAACATGCCAAAAAACACACACGATTATGTACTTTATGCCCAATAGGGAGCCTAATCCATGAGCAACTGCATGCATGTTGCTAAACTACACATGGACTCCTATGCATAATCTTCCACAACTATGCCAGATATGCCGCATGCTAAGTGGCAAGAGACCTGCATTGACAGAGATGAGGCACCTTGGAGTGTGACAAACACCTTTATTACTCAGCCTCACACTAAGGGAAATGCATCAATTGGAACAGACTCACAGTTCATTTGGCTGACCATGTGTGACCTACACTGGACACCCCCTTCAACACACAGATGTGGTAAATCCTACTGAGCTGGCACACAAGTGAAGGGGTTGAGCCTAACATCCCTTGCTGCACACGGAGAGTCTGCAATTCCCCATTGAGCCTCATATGGGAATGTCCCACACTATGTCCACCATTAGCATCCCGTATGTTCCTGAGGGACGTTATACACACATTGATGCCTTCATCAGAATCCACAAACCATTACAGATGACTGTCAGGAAGGGTGACTATCAATTCATGGGAGCCATGCAACACGTCATGTGCCCCATGGTGAGTCGACATGAATGCATGGTAACACAACATGCACAGGAGCAGTCCCCACGTATCACAAACACAAACCACCCACAAAATGCCTTGCTGCACTCCTTACCCAAAATGACTTTTCACCATGTCTGTGCATGTAACTCTGATCCAGCACACGTTGCAATACTCATGAGGAATAGCAGGAGGGCAATGATGACATGAGCAGACAACAGCCGCAAGAACCTGGGGAGGACAGACACACAACAAGTCAGCGAAGAGCTAGTAATCCGCAGACATGTACATGTACTCTACAGGAATGATGTTGTCACCATGCCCTTAAAGATTTTTGTGTCCCAGCTAAAGTGTGTGGAATTACATCATCACTTGAATGACACATCAGAACACACCTCCAAGTCACTTAGCACACAGTCAGCTGGACACACACATTGCAACACATGCCACACAAGGCTCAAAGCGTGCACACTCAGACACAGGGACTCACCATTATGAGAAGAAGTTGCGGATAAGCTGACTCTGGATGTCCTCATCCTCATCCTCACTTGCCCCATGCCCAAGCCCTTCATCCTCCACGGGTGGATGATCCTGCTCATCCGGATCAAGGATGAGTGGCACGGCCTTCTCCACTGCCATGTTGTGCAGCATGCAGCACACAATGAAGATTTTGCAGACCTTCACCGGGGCATATAGGAGGGCGCCGCCGGTCTTGTGGAGGCTCCGGAATCTGCTCTTCAAGAGTCCAAATGTCCTCTCAATCACGTGCCTCGTCTGCCCATGGATGTCGTTGTACCGGTGTTCTGCGGCTGTTCTGGGGTTGCGGAGAGGCGTCATCAGCCATGGCATGTTGGGATAGCCAGAGTCCCCTACATGGGAACATCATGTGAAGAAGTGGGTCAGGAGATGCCGTAAGATACAAAGATAGCGCAAAACACAGGACTAGCAGAGTATACCCACCAACAAGACATGCTCGTTCCGCGTGCAGCTGCAGCATCATTTCTGGCACCCTGCTACGCCTCATGATGTAGGCATCGTGTGTGGACCCTGGAAATCGGGCACAGACATGGGAAATCAGCATGTTAGCAAGACACACCACAAGGGCATTGATAGAGTGATAATGTTTGCGGTTCCTAAAGGCTACCTCCTGTTCCTGTGGTGGTACCAAAGCCACATGTGTCCCATCAATGGCCCCAATTACGTGAGGCATCCCTGCCAGGGCATAGAACTCACCCTTGATACCTGTCAACTGCTCACGAGTGGGAAAATGGATTAATTCATCCAGGTGCACCAACATGGCTTCTAAAACATCATGCAGGACACGGCTGAACATTGTCTGGGACATGCCACCGACATCAGCTATGGTCAACTTAAACGTACCGGTGGCATAAAAATGTAGGGCTGCCATCACCTTCATCTTGGGGGTCAGAGCTGTAGGATACCTGTGTTGTGGTTGGAGGTGTGGTTCAAGCCGGCGGGTCAAGTCCTCTATTAACTCTTGCGAGAAGCGGTATCTGCATATGCAGTCATGTTCACGCATGGCATCCAGGTCTGGCATTCGTCTGGGGAGAGGCGGTGCCCTGCAGAGATTTGGAAGGAATAACGAAGAGTGAGTACATTACCACACCAATGTCACTGAGGTGAGCACATGTTCAACAGCTAATACACATCTGCTTAATACAGAGTCTGGTCTGTGCAATACATCCAGGACACGTAGGCCAGCCAGGTGATACTCCTACGAAGAGCCAGCCACAATAGTTGCATGGCAATGTTGACGTGACATGCCATTAAAATAGCTGTGGGCCAGTGTAAGTGACCAGCCAGACACATTACATAAGTGACAGACATCCACATATCAGCATTTGAAGGATGTTATCTCATACAGACAGCTGGCGGGAGTCTAGACGCACAGGTCACATGTCATCTGAAAAAGGACAGATAACACACATTTCCATGAAGGGGTACATGTCAAAAACTGATGACACAGACATTGAGACAACGCAGATATTGCCTCATGTCAGGAAGTCATCTTCGAACCATCATGACACATGTAACGTGTGAGTCCACATGTGGCATGGTGTGCGTATATGTGTGTCATGCACATATGCACACAGACACATGTTGGATGCTGCAACAGCAGATGGAGTTGACGGAACACCAATGGCAAGCACATGGGAACACATGATACACATGACATAGTCACATCGTGGCATGCTGGTAGTCACATGTCAGGTGTAATTATCCGTGTACCTGGCATCAGGGGACAGTTGCGGGTGTCATACCAGTGATGCAGTGCTTGACACGTGTGTCCGACATGCACACATGTGCAAAGTGTGAAGGGGAAGTGTGCCACATAGTACCCCATCACACATGACATGTGTAAACAGCTCATCACACATCTATTGTGCCACAACATGATGAGACATGTGCCACATCACTGCCTGACACACCTAGGCCCTGCACATGAAGGACTGCACTGACAATGACTTGATGTCCAGCCTTGTGCGGTCTCACACCTCCATTCCTTTCGTGTGCGCCTCCTATCACCAGTGTAAGCTGTGAAATGCAGTACACACGCTCTGAGGGCGTGTGTACGGGCCATACTCACGTGTGAGTACGTGCCGTACATGCGTGAGTACTTGCCTATAACTATATTTGGGGTACCGTAGGCCCTAGTGATACGGCACGTACTCACGCGTGTACGGCCCGTACACGCGTGAGTACGTGCCTATCACTATAGTTGGGGTACCGTAGGCCCTAGTGATACGGCCCGTACTCATGTGTGTACGGCCCGTACACGCGTTAGTACGTGCCTATCACTATAGATGGGGTACCGTAGGCCCTAGTGATACGGCCCGTACTCACGCGTGTACGGCACGTACACACGTGAGTACCGCCCGTATCACTGTAGTGATAGTGCCCTAGGGGTACGTGTGAAAAGCGCCGTACCTGTGTGGGGATTTAAGAATTACAATGGGGACACATGAGGGGCAAGTATTAGGGCCTAAATGCATGCTGGTTGTCATGGATACCGAGTTTCAAGTTCAAAACTTTACATCATGTGGTCTGGAAAAAGCAGTTGGCCACATTATACATTGTTGCAAAGTGGTTGTTGACTTGACATGATGCTGCTAATTCAAAAGATGCTAAGGCTGTCACTGGTGTATGTTTAAAGGGATTGGAGGAAACATAGGATGCAAATGAGTCTGACCAATCACTTTGTACTCCTGTAAATGAAATAGGCCAGCAATGCAGATATAAGGCAGGCAGAACCCATGAGATGGCACTTGCCTGCACAACATGTCAGTCGATACCACTGCTGCTGTATTGTCTCCCTCTGGCACCATGTCAAGGACTGTGGAGAGGGCCCAGCCTTTCACCCAGGAGGAGAATGAGGCCCTGCTGGATGTGATCCTCCCATGGTACCCTATGCTGTATGGTCGACCAGGGGAGCAGGTGAGTGCTGACTCCACTACCTTTTCCTGTGCACATTTTTTGTGTCTGTCACTTCTGGCATTGTGTCCAGGTGTGACAGACATGCAATGTTGTTTAGAGTGGGTCCCAGGGGGGGTGGATGGCGTATGTCTCTCATGCAGGGCTTGATGTAGTTCATGTGTGCACTCCTCACTTGCATTGTGCTTACTGTCACATTCACTGCATAGTGCATGGCACATTCAGCCTGGCTAATCCTCTTGGGCATTCTTGTTCTATTGTCCTGCGGTGATTCAGTGGTCACCCCGGTGTGACAGGTGACTGCACCCACAGATGTGTGTGAGTTGAGTGGAGCTGTGGTGAGAGTGGTGAGAGTGCCCAAATGATGTGTACGCTCCCTGGACATTGATGTGTGTGAATGTTCCTTGTCATGTGGGTAAGTGTCTATGGGGAGTGTTGCACCACAGCTGCATGGAGGAGGCAACTGCTCGACCCATCTGATGTGAGAAGGAAGCCGTGCTGTGTGTCTGACTTGCTGAGCTAGCCCCACATCTGTGACACCCCCCTGGCAAGTGGCACATGTGCAGAGTGAGCTTTGTATCCGCTGTTGACAATGGCAGGTGATTGATCTGTGCCTGTGTGTGTCTGTGTACTCTGCTGTGGTTTCGTCAGTGGCCTGGGGAATGTGACTGCTTTGCGGTGCTGGCCATCAGCCTTGTGTTGCTTGGGATGCACAGTGTGTGCCATGATCAGGGATTGTTTCGCACCCCTCATGCCACCTGTGTACTTACTATGCCATGTAGTGCATTGGTGCGTCCACAGTGGAAAAAAGTCCCTATGACTAATGTGCTATTACTTGCCAGCATACTATGCACTGTTCAACAAATCAAAGATGTTCAAATGTGTGTCTCTGTGACATGGTGCAGGTGGAGTGATGTTGTCCCACTTTGTCATCCACACAGGTAACCGCCTACCACAAAGGGAAGATCTGGAAGGATGCCGTCAAGGCCGTGCAATCGGTGGAGGGTCGCAGTCGGCGCCTGCCACAAGTGAGGAAGAGATGGCAGGACATCCGGTGCTGGACCCGGAGGATCGCCCGGGTCATGCTGAAGGAGGAGGCTCCTCGCAAGCATGGCGGGCGCCGGCGCCTGACCCTCCAGATGAAGCATGTCCTGGCGGTGGTCTTCCCTGACCTGGATAGGCAGATACAGGAGTTACAGCAGCAGGAAGGGGGTAGGTACATGTGTGTTTGTTGTGTGTCGCCAGCTTTTGTAGCTGCTCAGTCGCCCGGATACACTGCCAGGGTATATATGTGCAGTGCATATCCTGTTCCCCCAAGTCAACCTGTGCTGTTCTTCCTCCCTTCCCCTCCTTGACATGTGTTACCTGGTCTGTGTGTTATCACTATTGCACATGGTCATCTAGGCTGCCAGTTAATCAAGGTGCACACTGCTTTCAGCATCATGTGTGGGGGTGGTCTGTCTGTGCCCTGTCCTGTTCAGTCATTTAGGGGTGCATAATTGTTGCCACTGATGCTGAGTCTCAACATAGGAGTGTGAGGTTTCAAATGAACAGACTTGCAGCATGCATTGCCAATGTTGTGGCCTCAGACATGATGTGCATGAGTGGGATATATGCATAGTGCCAGGACGGTTGCTCCTGTTACAGTCAGCTCATTCCAGGACCATGGAGCAGTGTGCCCACTACAGTCCTCTGACACAGCCTGCCCTCCTACTCATGTGTGTCATCCAACACTGTGCACATTCACTGTGGGTTCAGCATGGCTCTGCCTCTGTGGCATTGTTCCCTGGCCTAGGTAGTATTTTTCACATGTGTGATACATTTGTCCACTGGACAGGGATACACCAGTTTGCTTGTGCATACTCACACTGGGCAGTGCCTGTGTGGCTATTCACAACAATCTGTTGATGTTTGTTTGTGACCAATATGTTTTGGCAGCCCTACAAGGTGATGTTGTGTTAATGAAGCTAGTTTTCAAGCACAGTTATTGTAACCCTGAATAAGAGGTGTCACTTCTTGATCGGTATCAGTCACATTGACTCAGGTATGGGTGGGTGTGTGCGAGAGGGGTGTACATTTTCAACCCTGATGTTTCATTGCCAGTTCTGACTTGTGTGTGATGATTCGCAGTACAGAAAGTCATCGTGCAGTGCCCCCGTGATGTTGGCCAGTGCTTAATGTTCGTGCTTCGTAGCCTGTGTCAGTTTTTGACAATCATGTATCCTGCTTGTACATTTTTGGCACCTGTGTGTGGTTCAGATGCTACACAGTTGTGACTTTGTGTGCTGACATCTGACTTGCCATGCGGGGGAACCCATAGTACAGCTAGGCTTTTTTGCTAAACAATTGCAGGCCCATTAGCTTATGCATTGTCCTGGGTGTGCACATGTGTGCCACTCCAGATGACAGTCAGTAGGTCATATGTGTAGCCAACTGTGTGATCAGGTGACGGATAGCCATGTGACAAATTACATTATTCAAGTTGTTACTCAGAGAAAATGTCCATTGGCACTCACTACACCTGTCAACATGTCTCAATGTTTCATATGCTTGACCTTGTTGTTTTGTTGTGAAGGACAATGATGTCCTTGCATGACAGATGTCTCCCAAGGAAGTGCACAAGACACCACCTTTACACTTTCCAGGGACACGCTGGCACATTTTAAAGTAAGCGGTACAAAAGGAGGTGGTGATGGACGGAGCATCAGAACCAATCAAACACTCACACCCAGTCAACAGATCTGGGTTTGATCCATCACCGTTCTTAAGCCCACTCTGCCACCCCAGTTCAGACATGGCCATATGCAAATCAGTCTGACCCTGTGCCTCATGGGAACAGTCCAGCCCGAACTGCCAAGCCATGCCTTCCCTGGACCGTAAACAAGCTTCCTAGGACCGGATTCTGGCATTTCAGACATCTTCAGCCAGGCTTGCTTGAATCCAGTGCAAAGTGAGCAAGGGACTCACGTCTGAGCATACCCAGCCAACTTATGGCGAACAAAGTGGTACAAAACGGGGTGGTGATGGACGGAGCATCAGAACCAATCAAACACTCACACCCAGTCAACAGATCTGGGTTTGATCCATCACCGTTCTTAAGTCCACTCTGCCACCCCAGTTCAGACATGGCCATATGCAAATCAGTCTGACCCTGTGCCTCATGGGAACAGTCCAGCCCGAACTGCCAAGCCATGCCTTCCCTGGACCGGAAACAAGCTTCCTAGGACCGGTTTCTGGCATTTCAGCCGTCTTCAGCCAGGCTTGCTTGAATCCAGTGGCAAAGTGAGCAAGGGACTCACGTCTGAGCATACCCTGCCAACTTATGGCAAACAAAGCGGTACAAAAGGGGGTGGTGATGGATGGAGCATCAAAACCAATCAAAAACTCATACCCAGTCAACAGATCTGGGTTTGATCCATCACCGTTCTTAAGCCCACTCTGCCACCCCAGTTCAGACATGGCCATATGCAAATCAGTCTGACGCTGTGCCTCATGGGAACCGTCCAGCCCGAACTGCCAAGCCATGCCTTCCCTGGACCGGAAACAAGCTTCCTAGGACCGGTTTCTGGCATTTCAGCCGTCTTCAGCCAGGCTTGCTTGAATCCAGTGGCAAAGTGAGCAAGGGACTCACGTCTGAGCATACCCTGCCAATTTATGGCGAACAAACCGGTCCTAGGAAGCTTGTTTCCGGTCCAGGGAAGACATGGCTTGGCAGTTCGGGCTTGACTGTTCCCATGAGGCACAGGGTCAGACTGATTTGCATATGGCCATGTCTGAACTGGGGTGGCAGAGTGGGCTAAAGAACGATGATGGATTAAACCCAGATCAGTTGACTGGGGGTGAGTGCTTGCAATGTTCTACACTCCGTCCATCATTTCCTTTGGTTTTTGCTTTGTTCGCCGTAAGTTGGCAGGGTACGCTCAGACGTGAGTCCCTTGCTCACTTTGCCACTGGATTCAAGCAAGCCTGGCTGAAGACGGCTGAAATGCCAGAAACCGGTCCTAGGAAGCTTGTTTCCGGTCCAGGGAAGACATGGCTTGGCAGTTCGGGCTGGACTGTTCCCATGAGGCACAGGGTCAATGATTTGCATATGGCCATGTCTGAACTGGGGTGGCAGAGTGGGCTAAATAACGATGATGGATTAAACCCAGATCAGTTGACTGGGGGTGAGTGCTTGCAATGTTCAACACTCCGTCCATCATTTCCTTTGGTTTTTGCTTTGTTTGCCGTAAGTTGGCAGGGTATGCTCAGACGTGAGTCCCTTGCTCACTTTGCCACTGGATTCAAGCAAGCCTGGCTGAAGACGGCTGAAATGCCAGAAACCGGTCCTAGGAAGCTTGTTTCCGGTCCAGGGAAGACATGGCTTGGCAGTTCGGGCTGGACTGTTCCCATGAGGCACAGGGTCAGACTGATTTGCATATGGCCATGTCTGAACTGGGGTGGCAGAGTGGGCTAAAGAACGATGATGGATTAAACCCAGATCAGTTGACTGGGGGTGAGTGCTTGCAATGTTCAACACTCCGTCCATCATTTCCTTTGGTTTGTACATTTTAAAGTAAGGCACAGTTTGAACAAAACTTGATTGGAGTTCATACATATACATGTTCCCACAGTGTGGTAGCATTTGGGTTAGTCCTTGGTTGTTGCTGATACCAACTTACGAGTGTCAAGTCATCCAGACCACCGTGGTGCCATGTATATGTACTTACTGATACGCCATTTCTGCCTAACTGTGGCAGATTTGAATGAGTCTGGCAGCTCAGACCATGACTGTGTACCTGTAGTTTGGTGTGCACCTCCTTGTGTGACTTCTGCTATACAGACGCATGTGTGTTGTGTTCACAGAGTGCCACATTCACACATTCTAGACATGTCCATTGTGTAAAGGGTTGTGATTCTCCAGGAGTCACAATGTATTTCTTTGGGGTTTCAAACGTACTCACAGGTCTCTGAGTGTGGGGACACCTTCTGCATTGGCATGTGGTATTTGGCCTTGGGTGCGACAATACTGTTTGGTTCACAGTGAACAAGAGGTGGCATGCCTTCATAGTCTTGCTGTGCTCAACTGATCCCAGACACTAGCTTCTCATGATCTTGTGATTTTAAGTTATTTGCTTTTGTGTCCTAATTTGCATTGTTTCCACGTGGCATGGTGGGTCAACCAACTGGGGAGTGTAGGGCTTACATATGTGGGGAGTATTCTAGATGTTACTCATGATGCCTTTCCTGATATGCACTGTTGCCTATTTTGTTTGGACTCATGTGTCAGATGTATACAGGTGACTGATTTTTTCCTGTCTCTTCACCTTTCCCACAGCATCATCGGAGGACACCGAGGGAGACACCGGCATGGACGTGGAGGAGGGATCGAGCACTGGTGCCACCACTGCTGAGGAGTCGGCAGAATCTAGTGGCACGGAGGGCGAGGGGAATGAGGCGGAGGACCTGCCCAGTACCAACACTGACTACGAGGCTGACGGGTCCGAGGCTGAACTCCCTGAGGGGGCGGAGGCTGCTCCAACAGCTGGCAGCAGCACTCCATCCATACCCGCCCCCTCCATTCCCATCACCGCCCTCCCACTTGCTCGGGTCCCTTCTGTCCGTGCTAGGCCACACCGTGTCTCCTTCGTGCCAGGCACCGCACCCCCTGCCCCTGTCCCCCCTGCTGCCCTCACTGCCGAGTCTGTGGACATTCAGCGGCAGTTGCAAGTTGGGCAGACATCGATCCTGACTGTCCTCCATTGCCACACCAGACTGCTGACCCAGATGGTGTCGTACATGGAGGGCATGTCATCAGCGATGTCTGACCAACAGAAGTTGCTGAGGTCCCTGGACTCGTCACTGACGGCAGTAGTGAGTCACCTGCAGCGCTGCGTCCCCCCCACCCCTGCCCCATCCACAAGTCCCACACCCATGCCTGTCCCAAGCACGCCAAGACATCCACACACACGCACCCCACCAGACACAAGCAGCACACCACCACGTAAGGGCAAGTGCACACCTCCTGACACGCACATTCAGGGGGAAGCAGGCACACCCACTGGGTCTGGGGCACACAGGCAGGCACACAGCCACAGTCCTCGTCCACATGACTCCCTCCCCAGTCCCTCCGATGTCCCTCCCCTTGGCTCCCCTGCCCCAGATTCGGAGAAGGAGGCCTACTTTGCTGGGCTGGGCCTCAGCCCCACTACTTCACCTGGCCGGAAACGGTCAAGGCACTCCACGGGTAGGGGAGTTAAGTCCCCCAGCCTGTCCACCACCTCCCCCAGTAGCGCTGCAACCCATCCCTCCGACCCCCCCCCTCCTTGGGGCCTGTTGTTTCTCTGGGTGCAGGGGGGACGCTTGAAGAACTGGCCGAAGTGTGCAGCGCCGAGCTCACCTCCACCTCTGGCGCTGCCCCACCCCCTGTGGTGGAGTCGTCTGTCCCTGCACCCACCACACCTACCCTTCCACCTCCTGTCCCTGCGGTGCCTGGTCCTTCCCCACATGATGCCCCCCCCAGTGGACGACACAGAGTCTTCTGATGTGCAGGAAAGCTAGGGGAGACGCATGGCCATGTGTCCCCCCCCCCCCCCAAGGACTGATGATATGGACTGGCCATTGGCCTTTGTGAATAGTCTCGTTTACACATTATTATTTTCATGCTGAATAAAGCATTTTCTATTTTCGTTAGAAAAGTCTTGCATTTCAGGTATTGATGTTGATGCTGATGCTGCAGGAGTTGGGGTTGTGGGCATGTGTTATGTTTCAGGGAAATGTTGTAGTCTGCTGCTCATGGGGTGGAACCTGGTATCTGCGTGCCATCACAAGGTATCTGCAAAGATTCTTTGTCGTGTATGCTCTTTGTGTTTGGAGACATTGTCCCAAGGAGTGTTCCTTCCTCCGTGGCACCTGACATCTTCCCTGCAGAGAGTTGCACAATTGTTGTGTTGACCTGTGTCTACATTTCCTTTGTTGGTGATGGATCCCTTCAACTCTGGCCATGCCTGCTCAGCAATGTCTCCGGCTGCATCATCTGTGCCATCCTTGGTACTCACTGTACTTGTGTATAGAGTATTTTGCCATGCCTTCATGGAGAAATTGTCCCTTTTCCGCACAATGCATTTGTGTAATCTCAGCCTAGCACACATATGGTACTTGTTCTGCTGGGTATTTGAACACCTGACTCACAATTGTGGGCATTGTATCTGTGGGAACCCCACCCTATTCCTTCCATGACAGACAACATCTTGGTGGCTGGCCAGACACCTGAACATTCCTATCAGTCCTGGGATGTGCGTGACAGTGTGTGTTCTCTTTGGCTCTCTTAGTTTATTAGGCAGTGACATGAATATACAGTCTTGTGGCATGATTTCAGTGTGTGTATTGTGCTGCAGCTGCCAGGGGTGGGTATGCATGTGTCATTTGTCCTCACACCCACATGTGGTGTGTCATGCAGTGGGGGAAAGACATCCGTCCTCCTGGGAGTGGGACACTGCTGTCAGTGATGTGTTGTTATGGCACTATCCTCATTGTCCAAAGTTAGGGATGCGTACATACACCCATGGATTTGTGGTCATCTGATAATGATGTACACCCCCCCATGTCTCTGTCCACTGCTGTGAGTCCTCTGCACCCACCCCCATGCCTCTGTCCACTGCTGGTGTTGATATGCACCCACCCCCATGTCTCTGTCCACTGCATATATTCCTCTGCACCCACCCCCATGTCTCTGTCCACTGCTGGTGTTGATATGCACCCACCCCCATGTCTCTGTCCACTGCTGGTGTTGATATGCACCCACCTCCATGTCTCTGTCCACTGCTGGGAGTGATGGGCACCCACCCCTCACATGTCCCTGTCCACTGCTGGCATTCCTCTGCACCCACCCCCATGTCTCTGTCCACTGATGGTATTCCTCTGCACCCACCCCCATGTATCTGTCCACTGCTGGGAGTCCTCTGCACCCCCCCTCATGTCTCTGTCCACTGCTGGTGTTGATATGCACCCACCCCCATGTCTCTGTCCACTGCTGGTGTTGATATGCACCCACCCCCATGTCTCTGTCCACTGCTGGGAGTCCTCTGCACCCACCCCCATGTCTCTGTCCACTGCTGGGAGTGATGGGCACCCACCCCTCACATGTCCCTGTCCACTGCTGGTATTCCTCTGCACCCACCCCCATGTCTGTGTCCACTGCTGGTATTCCTCTGCACCCACCCCCATGTCTCTGTCCACTGCTGGTATTCCTCTGCACCCACCCCCATGTCTCTGTCCACTGCTGGAGTTGATATGCACCCACCCCCATGTCTCTGTCCACTGCTGGAGTTGATATGCACCCACCCCCATGTCTCTGTCCACTGCTGGTATTCCTCTGCACCCACCCCCATGTCTCTGTCCACTGCTGGGAGTCCTCTGCACCCACCCCCATGTCTCTGTCCACTGCTCGTATTCCTCTGCACCCACCCCCATGTCTCTATCCACTGCTGGGAGTGATGGGCACCCACCCCTCACATGTCCCTGTCCACTACTGGCATTCCTCTGCACCCACCCCCATGTCTGTGTCCACTGCTGGTATTCCTCTGTACCCACCCCCATGTCCCTGTCCACTGCTGGTATTCCTCTGCACCCACCCACCCACTTGCACCCTTGCTGTGGTACACTGCTGTCCTGGGCATACACCACCCCCAATTTACAGCTGATGTGCTGCACCAAGCCTTAAACCTACACCCGTGGCGTGTGTATGCCTTGTATCCATCATGTAATGGGGCTGTAGGGGTACGGGTGGTACGGCCCGTACCCATGCTCTGGGGGCGTGGGTACTGGCCGTACCACCATTGTGGCGGTGCCGTAGGGGAACGCGTGGTACGGACCGTACCCATGCCCCCCCGAGCGTGGGTACGGGCCGTACCACCATTGTGGCGGTGACGTACGGGTATGCGTGGTATGGCCCGTACCCATGATCTGGGGGCGTGGATACGGGCCGTACCACCATTGTAGTGGTGACGGGTACAAGTCGACGTCCACTTCCGTTGTGGAGGTAGGTAGGGATTGGTGGACACGCCCCCCCCAGTGACCAGAGCCTGGAGGTCATTTCTGTGCAGGACATATGTATATTTGTAATTGGGTGTGGGTAATATTTCCTGCCCCAGCCCCCTCACCCCCCTTTGCCCCTGGGTGTTGTTCTGACCTTCTGCGGCATCTGCGTCGGTTTCTGAACACGAGGTCGTAGGCTATGAGGGTCGGGATGACGCGTAGGTTGGGGTCCATCGCTGTCAGCTGCTCCTTCTTCGCGTCGTCCTCAATTTCCCGGCAGTTTTTGGCTCCCGTAAAAAATGATACGTGCGGAGTGACGTAGGCACGAATCGTACTTGCTGGTTCGTAAAACGCTGCCTGACTCCGTCCGGACGTCGCGTACGCGCTGTCCAGATTCAGATTTGTATGTATTTTTTTGCCGGTCGGTCTTTTGTACGACTCGTACGGAAATGGTATTTCTGTGCGAATCGTACTTGCGAGTTTGTAAGGTGTTTTTCCTGGGTACGAGTCGAATGGAGAAAACGCTCCGTACTACCATTTGTACCCGGGTTTTACAGGATCGGAATCGGCACCTAAGTGTACCCATACTTAAATATATCCATCATAATTTCAATGTGATAGCAAGAAACAGCGTACCTCGAGAACGCCTGTCAGACACAATCCAACACAAAAAAACAGAATCTAGTCCGTTAACCATGTTGATATCACAATGGCCATATTGTATATCTTAACTGTAGTGATATAGTTAATCATATTAATTTTACTGGTCATGTCGCTATAGGTCCGCATGTATTAAGTTCCACATGATCAAATAATATAAGCAAAACTGCTATAACAGTTAGAAAATTACGGCTGACTAAAAATTGTTATCATCATAAAAGGCGAGGATACAAATCGCCCGACCTTTGTTATCAACAGTATTTGAAATCCACTAGAAAAACAATCGCTTGGTACATATTCCCATAGAAATTAGTTTAAAGAACCGCAATTGAAACAAAAACAGAACTACACAAAATTGTTCATATTGTGAAGACATACAGAGAAAGAAGAAGAAAGAAAGATAGGAAGATATAGCAATATAAAACATGTCATACAATATAGACTTTACAAAAAAATATATTTGCAAAGAAGAGTGGTGCTGTTCTGATTTAGTAAAAAGTTGTTTGTTTCCTGTTTAAGGTAGCACCCCTGGACAGAGGGTGTTTTCAGAACATGCACACATTTTCAGATATTGGCTTCAAATACTATTGGTTCTACTATCCAGAATAGTGCTGCTCTTTACCCAACTGTCCTTTTTGTGTTAATCACTGAGAAAAATCCTAACTTTAAGACTTTCGGTATTCACAAAAGGAATTTAGGAGTCCTAAAGTTAGGAGTCCTAACTTTACTACTCCTAAACTGAGAAAAATCCTAACTTTAAGACTTTTGGCATTCACTCAAGGCATTTAGGAGTCCTAAAGTTAGGACTCCTAACTTCTGTGAATACCAAAATGAGTATCAGGCACATGCATCAAGCATTTAAAAAAATCGCTAAATCAGCGAATCGCTAAAAAATGGCTTTTGCGATCGCAAAATAACGTGTAGCAATGCATCAACTGCATATTTGCGAAAACACAAGTTTTCGCAAATATAAAGAATCACTAAACATTCTGCGATTTATATTGGGATTCTGTATTTGCGTCTCCCAAATAGCGAATCGCAAATAAAGATTCGCAAAATATATGCATGAAAACTCGCAAATTGCGATTTCACAGAAAATCGCAATATTGCAAGAGGTAAATAAGAAGGATCACAACCAGATGATAATCATGAGTGCAAATCAGATACAGCTGAAAATCAACTTAAACCTATTTAAACACACCCAGAATGAGCTAGCACATTTCACAATGGCAGGGATTTACCTGATGGCGAGGAGGATGAGGCTGCAGGCTGCTGGACACAGACGGAGGTGAATAAATGAGCGCATTTTCAGAGTCCACATAACTTTGCTAGATGAAGAGGATGAGATATACGATAAGTATAGGCTCAATGCAGCAATGATCCATGATCTAATCAATGAATTGGATCCCATTCTGCAACGACAGACACGTAGGACCAATGCTATCCCAACGCATGTGCAGGTCCTATGTTGCCTACGTAGATATCAAAGGGGAGGGAATAAGAAGCAGTGATCCATCCGGCTTCCAAAGGTAATGCAAAAAATCAAGTTGGGGGAGAATGGATCACTTGTCCTGTAGTATCAGGGTCTTCGATGTTAGAAAACTGTATAGGAAAACCCTCATATGAGTACACAGGTCGGGGGCGGTGTATCTTGATTCTCCGCCTTCGTGTACTGTCACAGCATCATCATTGGGTTTCTTACGTTGGTATGCTGTCCTCCACCTGGAGGTAGACCCACTGATATTTACAGTAGTGTCCAGGTATCAAAAATAGGAGAAGAGAGGGATGTGCTCAGTGCTCGTAAGTGGTGAGGTTAAAATTCCTTACTGCACTCAAAAATGCTACAAAAATGTAATGAGAATACGAGTGGAGTGGGAAATTAAAACAAAAATGATGTTATTATAGACAATGTTACTGGTCTATTACATCAATGAGTGAGGTCAGTGAATAAGGTCAACATGTTTCAGCCTTCTCGCTCATTCTGAAGGCTTTCGTCAGGACCGAGGTATACAGATGGCCCGTTGTGCCGTCTTGTGTTGAGTGATCAGGTGATCACATGTATGTTAATTCCTTAGAAGAGTTATTGTCTCTTTTCGGTGCCTTGTTGTGGCTTCCTCGGGACATCACGGGTCAAAGAACCTGTTCCGATTCTTCATTGCGGTCCCGGGACACCGCGATCGGAGTCAGCACAAGCAATATGTAATGAAGAATCGGAACAGGTTCTTTGACCCGTGATGTCCCGAGGAAGCCACAACAAGGCACCGAAAAGAGACAATAACTCTTCTAAGGAATTAACATACATGTGATCACCTGATCACTCAACACAAGACGGCACAACGGGCCATCTGTATACCTCGGTCCTGACGAAAGCCTTAAGAATGAGCGAGAAGGCTGAAACATGTTGACCTTATTCACTGACCTCACTCATTGATGTAATAGACCAGTAACATTGTCTATAATAACATCATTTTTGTTTTAATTTCCCACTCCACTCGTGTTCTCATTAAATTTTTGTAGCATGTTTGAGTGCAGTAAGGAATTTTAACCTCACCACTTACGAGCACTGAGCACATTCCCTCTCTTCTCCTATTTTTGATACCTGGACACTACTGTAAATATCAGTGGGTCTACCTCCAGGTGGAGGACAGCATACCAACGTAAGAAACCCAATGATGATGCTGTGACAGTACACGAAGGCGGACAATCAAGATACACCGCCCCCGACCTGTGTACTCATATGAGGGTTTTCCTATACAGTTTTCTAACATCGAAGACCCTGATACTACAGGACAAGTGATCCATTCTCCCCCAACTTGATTTTTTGCATTCCTATGTTGCCTACACCTACTGGCGTCAGGCAGTTTTCAGGTGGTCATTGCTAAAGCGGGAGGTGTGTCACAAAGCGCACTTTCAAGAATATTCAAAGCATTCCTTGATGCCATGATGGCCTTGATCGGGTCCCACATCAATTTCCCTACCACCGCGCTTGACCTTGCAAAAACGAAACAGGAGTTTTACCAGATAGCTCGCTTCCCACATGTTTTGGGTTGTATTGATTGCACCCACATGGCAATATGTCCCCCTGCAGCACAGGAATATTTATTTAGAAATAGGAAATGTTACCATTCCCTCAATATTCAGGTTGTTTGCAATGCCAAAAACGTAATAACTGACATTGTTGCGCAATTTCCCGGGAGTGCACATGATTCTTATATATTCAGGCAAAGTGGCATACACACCCGTCTTGTCAGGGGAGAATTTGGAGAGGGACATCTGCTTGGTAAATATGTGTAATTGATTCTCACAGTCATTGTACGTATGTCAACGTCAAACTGCCACTCACCCTTTGCTTACTTACATGTAGGTGACAGTGCATATGCCTTGTGTAATTACCTTATGGCGCCTTACCTCAATCCCACATCTGCCAATCAACAGAGGTACAATGCAGCACATATTTCAACAAGGAACATCATAGAGCGCACATTTGGGCTGCTGAAGAGCCGATTCAGATGTCTCCATAAGACCTATGGAGCACTTCAGTACAACCCTGAACAATCCTGCAAGATAGTAGCAGCATGTGCCATGCTGCACAATATTGCGACAAACGGAGGAATGGAAATTAAGGTGTCTGACAGCGACTCGGAGGATGGGAACCAGAAAGTGCCACACCACTGTGCAGCACAAGGGGCAAGCGCAGCAGAAGGGCGCAGGAGAAGATTGGACATCACACAAAATTATTTCTGAGGTGAGTAATGATGACACAGAAAGTTTATATTGCAATCAAAGTAATCTTTAATTAAATAAATAATGACATGAGTGTTGAAGCACACTTTTAATGTGACCAGTGGCACAGGATTCTAAGTAATGGACATAAGTGGATTGAAAATGAATAATGACTTGTAAGTCAGTCAAAAGGTCAGATTACAACAATGGTTACGTCACCATATTGAAATGTTATTGTACATGGCAGTCTAGCGCTTTCTCCCACGAACACCCAGATGCCTGTCAGAGCCAGCATTGTCATCCCTAATGTTGGAAGCGGAGGGGTACTGCTGCGTGTGTTGCATCTTCCTGCAGTGGCGACTGGAATTGCTATACTACTTATGCTTGAGGCCCCCTCACTACCCTCTTCCTGCCTGGAAATGTTGGCCGCAATTGTGGAAGCATTAATCAATTCCACTGTATTCGTCACCTGGTCCAGTGCTTTAGCCACATCCCCACTCCAATGGCACATTTCTGTTAGCATGGTCACAGACCTATGTGCCAGCAGTGCAGTTGTTGTGGCCAGCCTATTGTTTGATTTAGCATACATTTTAAGGTGCTGCATTAGTTCACGATGGTGTCTTTTCTGGGATACATGTCCCTCCGGCAAGACCTTGGTCAGTTGCTGCACACTATCGGACAGTACTGCAATGTTGCTTGCCATCTTCCCAATTTGTTACTGTACTGTACGCGTGTTCTTGGTCTGCAGGCGCTGTATACGGAGCATCTGTCCCTCAAGACCACCCCAGACGAATAGGTGTTCTTACTTCGCAAACCATTAGTGCGCATACTGTTAGTACGCAATTTTTAGTTCGCATATGTCGTTACTACGCATTTTTTTAATTCGCATGCTTTTACTTTGCCTCTGCTTCTACTTCTAAATAAGATTATTTTTTTTAAAAATGATTATGTTCCCATTACTCCAAAACGATAAATATTTTTATTGATTATTAATTTTTTTCCAAAAATATACCATTCCCCTGGAGCTGGATGAAAGCAAATAAGGGGTTTTAATTATAAACTACACTACCATACACTAATGAAACACCACTACACTACCCTAAACCCTAAATCAGTACACTCTTTATTAACATACACTTTCCCCTACTCCGCTACATACACTCCTTCACTACCCATCACAACCTCCGACACTACACAAAACACTTCAGCTGTAAACTATACTACACTAACACTAAAACAGTACCCTAAAACCTAATACTCTACCCCCAGCACGACCCTGCCCCTAGCCCCAGTCCTCTCACTACTCCCAAACACTACCCCACACAACCCCCTACTTCCCTGAACCCTAAAACCATACACTACCCCCACAACACTACCCTTAACCCTAAAACACGACCCCAGCACGACCCTGCCTCTATCCCTACACTAACACAAGTACACAACACACAACTCTACACAACACTAACACAAGTAAAATCCTACACAGCCCCACTCACCTCTTTCCATGCGTGGTTCCCTTCTTCGCTCCCTTCCTGCTTCCTCCGTCGTTTTGTGCAAATGGCCACCGTGACGAGCTCCTAGAGCGGCGCCTGCCCCCTACGCATGCGGCGTTAGTACGCATGTGATGTAACAGCATGCGTACTAAAGGCAGTGCGTTGCTACATCACATGCGTAGTAACGCTTGCAAAGTAATGGCATGCGTAGAAACAGCCGCGCACTAATGGCTGTTTACCCCCAAGACATCATTTGCTTGCTCCTCCTGCTGTGTTCTGAGTGATCTAGCTCTTCTACGCCGGACTCTGACATTGCTTCTACGGACCTGTGTTTGTGAGTTTGGGATGGGAGTGGCTTGGCCATGGCTGGCCTCTGGTGTTGCAACTGCCTCATCATCAGAATCCATGGTGACCACTGGTGGGACAGTTGCCCTGCGTGAGTGATTTTTTGGCAACACAGATGTGTCCATATGTTCAACTGCGCTGGTGTCCTGCATGTCCTGGAAATCACTATCCTCAGCTTCTACACGTTGTGCATCTGTGAGGTTAAACAGTGCAAAACAGCATTAATTAATGTCTGTGATGTCATGTCACAGTAATATATTTTTGGCTTTGTTATTAAATTGAGAATATATAACACTATTTGGAGTTATCTCATATTTGTGTGTTTGTCATTGTAACTGCTTGACATGACTACATCTCCCATAATGCACCTCCGTTTATGAATACATTGTGTACTGGATGTTTAAAGTGTGCACTTGTGCTGTACTGAGGTCATGTTCTACCTTTATAATTTAGGACAATGGTTACATGCATTCATCTTACCTTCAGATGTGTTTGCTGCTCCTGACGTGTCTAGCTGTGTCACACCAACAACAGCTTCAGACTGGATTGTAGATACCAAGTCCTCCATGGGAGTGTTCCCAGTGTCTGTCGGTGCTCCCCCTCTTGTCTTCATTGCCTCCTTGAGCCGGTCAGCAATGCGCACCTTAGCCCGACTGCGCAAGTCATACCATTGTTTTTTCAGCTCTTCGATGGTGCGGTGTGTCACCCCAATGGCATTCACCCCTGTTTTGGATACGGATCCATATTTTTCTTTTCTCCTGCTCTGCCACTTTTAATGATAATTTGCCAAAAAGCTTATCATGGCTGTGGACTACTCCCTCAATGAGGGTGTCAATTTCTTTTTCAGAAAACTTTATTTTCCTCTTCCTGCCTGTTTGGCTGTCCTCTGCTGTTTGTGAAGCTTACATTTAGTTGAAATTCCAGGTGTTTCCAATGTCTCTGTCCTACTCCTGTTCAGCTCCCAGAGCCAGCTCCCTCCTCTCCCTGAGACTGTGCACTGAAAATGAGGTTGGAGCTGCTCACTTCCTAGTTCTGATGTCATCAAGATGAATCAAAATGCGACTTCGTTAATTGCGATTTCACAAATAGGGAAATCGCTAATAGCGAGTTCTCAATTGCCGGAATCGCTATTATATTTGTGATTTTTAGCGATTCTTTAATTTATCGCAATTTTTTTGTTGCATCGCGTTTTGCGAGTCTTTATTTGCGATTCCTTAAAAATCTTTAACATTGATGCATGTGCCTGTATGTGCCTTCTTTGAATACCAAAATGAGTAAGTGCCTTCTGTGAATATCAAAATGGTAGTAAGTTTAGGATTTTGCCTTAAGTTAGTCTGTGAATCGGGCCCATAATAACTCAATCTGTTTTAAGAATGACAAGCTGATTCCCAATCTCACCAAAATCGTGAAGAGGTATGGCCATTCTAAAGAATCGAAGGCCTTAGTGGCATCAAGGAGTGCTGCCAATGCTGACGTTTGGGGAGCCAGATAATGTAGTACTGAAAAAAAGGTGCGAAGATAATGGGCCATTGATCTCCCTGGTATAAAGCCTGATTGGTCAGGTTTAGCAATGAGGGGGAGTAGCACCTGTAATCTGTTTGCAATTAGTTAAGCATATATTTTGGTGTTGATGTTTATCAGTGATAGGAAGCTGTAGGAATCCCGATGGTTCTGGGCTTTCCTGGGTTTCAACAATGTTACTATAACCGCCTCACGCATAGTGGGGGGAGGGCTCCTGTCGATTGTGCCTCCTGGTATACAGGCAGGAAGTGGGGTGCTAGTAATGAGGCATAGCATTTATAAAATGAGGTAATTTGGCAATCCGTGCCCGGGGCCTTGTCCTTCGGTAAGCTATTTATGACCTGTAGAATGTCATCTGTGGTAAAAAGGCTCCTCTAGGGATGTTCTGTGCGCCCTGCCCAGCCATAGTAATTCAATACAGTCTAAATATGTCTGGAGGTCCCCAGATATGTTAGGCGAAGCTGAAGACTATAGCATAGAGTAAAACTGTGTTAGGTGGTCTAATATCTTCTATGGGCCTCTAACCGGCTCATGGTTCTCGTCTAGTAGTTCTGTAATGTATGATGCATTGTGCAGTGTCCTGAGAATGGTAGCAAGGGTTCTTCATGGCTAATCCCCCTCCCATATCTTCTAGCTAATGTGTATTTACCCAGGAATTTTACCTCCCTTTATGCCTCAAATTCAGTGGCTATCTCACTTAGCGATGCCAGGTGACTTGGGTCTCTAGTGCTATAGTATTGCAGTTCAAGATCCCGAATGCTGGCTTCCAGACTTTTTTAGGGATTGCCTAATGGCTGTTAACACCCCAGCTTGTCTGGCCATGCAGTTCCCAGGTCTTACAGTCTTGAAGGCTTCGCAGAGTGAGGCTTGAGAGGAAACTGATCCTTCATTTAATGTGAAATATTCCATTATGTCTTCCCAAATTTCTTCCCGATAAGCTGTGTCTAACAAGGCGTGTGGCAGAAGTCAACAACTAAATGCCCGTTGTGGTTTCGATGGACTTGCCAGTTGTAAAATGCAGGGGGCATGATCAGACAACGTCCTAGGTGAATGTTTGATGTCTATTGTCCATGTCACTATATCTCTGGAGACTACCCAATATTCAAGTCTAGACCAAACATTGTGTTATGTTGTGATACATGTGCCTTCCGCCATCCCACGGTGCCACTGCCTCCATATGTCCACCAGCCTACCGCCCAGCATGATAGTATTCAATGTTGCGCTCGACTTGGGGTGGAGTCTACGAGAAGCTCCCATTCTATCCAGGGTGTCATCCAGTGCTTAATTTGTAAAATATGAAGTGCAGGTGCTCAAATCTTTTTAGGAGGCCACACCCACTTCCCTTTACTCCACCCACTTCCCTCGGCTCCACCCACTTCCTCTAGTAGCTCCACCTCAGTGCTTAATTTGTCAAAAAATAAGTGCCAGGGCCTTTTGGGGGGGATCATGACAGCCTGCACCACCCATTGCTCCTGCCAGAGCTGTCAATGACAGTACCAACACAGCTACATATCACCTCACTCCTAAAAGTGATACAATTCAGACTGTTTTTATGTATTTTGACTTATTAAACACAGTTGTTGTGCTCTTGTGGGCAATATTTTACAAGCATGGTTGGGATTTTAATATTAAGGTAAATATTTTTTTTTTTTAAAGCGAGAGAAAGAAAAAAAACTGAGGAAATGATCCAAAACCAGTGTTTTCCCTTTTTTTAATATACACCTTGAAACATAAAATATATATACAGGTATAATACAATTCAAATCTGTTTTAGAACTGTCTCATATATCCATAAATGATTAATAACACAAATAAAGACAGAACAGACTTGTTAAAAAGGTGATGCAGAGGACTGTAAAGAAGTTTGTATTGAACCTTCCAGAATTACAGATTAAGATCAAGTAAAGGAATATTTATTTCACTGAGTAAGGAGCAGCGCTTGCCTCAGAAATTGCAATAGAGGGTCAGAATAGGGAGAAGGAAGGTGGAAGAAATGATTGGAAAAGGACGACGAAGAATACAGTCCTGAAAGAGTGAGAAAGATGAACAGAAATTGAGCGAGGTGCAGAAAGAGGAATGAGGGAAATTAAACAACCTTATCATTGTCTGCGCAGACAGGCCCCCGAAATCCTTGAGGCCTTGCGCTTAATATTTTACAAGATAAGCATTGAGCACAATGCACCTCAATCGCGCCCAGCAGAAAACATAGCACCCTGGCGCAGCTCCACTCCTAATGCTCCTCAACAGTAAACTAGGTTTACTCTGGTAACGAAAGCATAGAACTCCCACTGTTAATGCAGGGCAGAATAGAATGGTAAAGAAACACAACGACGATGCGAAACCACCCCAAACACCACCCGCCTAGTATGGCAGCATTACATTTTATTAATCTAATGAAAAACATCCTGTTCCATCCCAAATAAATTCAGCCTGCACCCGTACATGAACGGGCATGGAGTGGAGGGGGAGATATGGCAACTCTACGCGGGTCTCCCAATAAACAGAGGACCAATAAATATTATGGGAGATACAGGAGAGTAGCGTAGCCAATGTGTCATGGGTCCTAGTGCAAAGAAAGAAACGGGGTCCTGGCTGCTCTTCGAATTTTAAAATACACAATAAAAGTGCAGTGGCTCCTTGCGCCTCTGGGCCCGCTGCACCAATGGAAGCTATGCCCCTGATATCGGAGTCTCAAGGCCCCTTCATCACATTCTGCAAGTGAGCCCGGGTTTTACAAAACCCATCACAAACACAACTCATGTCCCCCGCCATAACGCCAATTTGATGGACGCTGCCAATTACAGACCTTTTTCTCTACTTCTGGCCCTCTCTAAAGTACTAGAGAAGCATGTTAATAAGGCCCTGCAAAAACACATTGAAGATGGGAAGCTTCTTGATGAATCTCAATCCAGTTTTAGGGCTAACTTCAGTACGGAGTCTGCTCTGCTGGAAGTGACAGAGTTTATTAAGGGCAAGCTGGACCAGGGAGGCAAGGCCGTCCTGATACTCTCCATGTGATCTCAGATCCAACATCTTACTGGAGCTTGTTTCGGCATACTCCGAATGTTAAAAAAATTCCTGTCACTACTACCACTGGAGAGCAGAAAGATCGTGGTGCAGGCTCTGGTGACATCAAAGCTTGACTACATCAACTGCCTATACCTCGGTCTTCCCAAATCTCTGATCCAGTGCTTACAAGTGGTTCAAAACGCAGCAACCAGAACCATCCTGAGACCTAAACCTAGATCTAATATGACCCCTATTCTAAAATATCTACATTGGCTCCTCATAAAGGAACGGATAGACTTCAAAGCTATGACCATCTTCTTTAAAGTGTTCTACGGCGTGGGAGCCGGCTATCTAATCAAGCAAGTCAATCACCACAGTACCTCTAGAACCCTACGATCTTCCAATGCCAACCTGGCCATTGTGCCCAAGATACGCCTTGCCCGCACTGGAGGCAGATCCTTCGGCTTTCTAGGCGATAAACTGTGGAATAGCCTTCCGGAGTCCTTGAGACTAAACACAGACCTACTTTCTTTCAGGAAGAACCTAAAAATCTGGCTTTTTAATTACTAATTGGGTTCTTTCAACTCATCCTCCTCCCGCTGTTCACACGCCAGGACATTCTAGCCTGAGTAGCTGTGCGCTTTATCAAATACACTATTTTATTTCATTTCATAAAGAGGTGCTTTCTGTTGAAAATGAAAGAAACCACAAAGTTCAGTCTCCTTACCCGCACAGAGTCTCCAGCCACGGTCCCTGCAGGTACTATCGGTGGGGGACAATGCCGAGGTAACATTTATTATTTATTTAATTTACCCTCTGCATCGTCCCTCGAAATCCCCCCTTACCCGGCCCCAGCACCCCACCGTTGTTACCTGCAGCTGGGAGTCTCCCGAGACTGCCTCCAGCGCTGAGGCTGACACTGACGACGGGAGGGACACAAACTAAAACAGGGTAATTACCCGCAGAGAGGTAACCCGAGCACTCTCAAAGACAGACCCCTGGAGCCAAAGAGAGATGAGGCTAGCGCTGCAAAACTGAGAGTACTGAAAGTCTCAGACTAAACCACAGTTTCTGAGCCCAAAAGTGTGTCTGGGATTCAGGTGAAAATGGCAGAGAGGGTTCAGGAGGAGCAGGTCAGGAGCCACTGTATTACTTATTTTCAAATGTTCTTACAGGAGATGCTGCTCCCTCTAGAAAGCAAATCCCCTCTTTTTGCTGATATTAGAGTGACATCAGGACCATGGCAGGGGCAGGAAGCGGAGAGGTGGGTGGAAGCTAGAGAGTGGGGGGAAGTGCCTGTTCGAGAAGGCTGAGTCTGCCCTGGGGGCTGTACAGCTTTTCAAGCAGGAGGGACGTGATTACAGCAAGGAGAACGATGTTCCATCATCAGCCTTAGGCAGGGGCATGGGCAGGCACTTCTTCGCTATAGGCTCTCCGGCAGTCCCTCCCCAGAGAGGCGGAATATGCCTCATAATAAGGCATGAGTCATCCAATTTGAAGTATTTTACGGCGTTCACTGGGAAGACCCGGGTGAACTCAGGTGAGTCAATATGGAGTGGAGACCTGGCCCTGAGAAGTAAGTGCTGGTGCTTAACACTAGAAAGCACAGGCACAAATGTATCACTGGTGTCAGCGAACAAACTTCCGGACAGGCTTGCAGCCCACAAGGATGCCACCCGCAACCACCATCACCTCATCAGGACTGCCAAAAGGACCTCCTTCAAAGATCGCCTCGACAACAACGCACAAAATAGCAAGGAGCTCTTCAACATCGTAAAGGAACTCTCCAACCCCAGAGGGGTGATTCAGAGCCTGAAACTGAGACAGTGTCATAACGTCGGTGTGGACGTAACATATTTGCCTTATTCATATAGAACATATCACTAAAATCCTACTACCAGGGCACTAAAGGGATAGCACAAGCAAAAGCTGACAAAATACCCATTCCTGTGATGGAGCAAGGATTCGTAAAGAAACTTGCTTGGATTCAATCCTCTCAAAAAACATCTAACAATGTAATGAATCTGTTTTGTAAATACTAAAACTGCAAAACATCACAAACTCATTTATCCAGGGGAAGCTTTCTTATGTGCATTACTAACCCGTAACTTGAATGTCCTAAAATGGCCGACAAAACACAGTATTTATATTGTGCATACGTCTACTGCATCTACGTAGTATGACTCTGTTGCTTTTGGTAGGAAACTCTTTGCAGCTGCGCAATGGCACTAAAAATGGCTGCTTCGAACTCACATGCTAATGCACCTGCTGCTGATAAACTAAACCTCGTAAGTTGTATTAAACACTAATGCAAAAGATTTAAATAAGTAAATGGGGATAGAGTAGAGATAAGTGGTATACAGTGAAATCATTTGTTTCTGTGTTCTAACGTGTCTTTTTCTGACTTTATTATTAGTTCTTATTTGGCCCTCGGAGGGTGACTGGAATCCCTACTACGCGCATGCTCATAAAGATTGACCGAAAACAATGACGACACCTATGTCACTCAGCTAAGGACAACTTGAATGAAAAAGCCTGGGAAAGTAGACTGTTGACCCCAGCGAAAGCAACAATGTTGAAAGAACTGTTACATTTACTGAGTAATATGTGAAATGCGTGTGGGAATAGACCTATGGGAAAAGAAAATTAAGGGGCACATAGACAATGGTTCATAGAAAAAATGTTAAAATTCTAAGTGGTGTGATGAACTGACCTCCTCATCCCAACCAATCAGAATAAGGGAAGACATAAGAATTGATACTTGGGGGTTGGTACACGAATCAAGAACAGTATAATTGAGGTAAGATAGTTAGGAGATGTGTCCGACTTGTCAGATATGTCATTCCGACTCATCATTGACCCAACGCGTTTGCTGCTCCAGTTCTTGTCCGAGATGCTGTCTCAGACCCTGCTGCTGCCAGAAACTCTGTCCGAGAGTTTGAAATACTGATCGATAAATCTATTCATCTAGAGGGATTGCGGAAAAGGGACACCCGAGGAGAGTAGTGTCAGAGATCGGTGCAACTCTGGCATTGTACTTTAGAAGAAGATATCCTTCCAGATCTGAATCTGCCTGTTTCCTCTACCTGTGACCTGCTTTGGAGATTCTATTCTGGCCCCCCATTACAGAGTTGGGTTCATCTTGACCAATAGGTAAATATAATTAGAAAATCTGTCCTTTATGCCTATGCTGTCCTTTTTCCCCTTTCTTCCTTACAGGTACTGTCATCATTGATCATTTCAATTTGCTATGAATTATTTGGTGTATTTTGCCCCTTGATATGAAGGTGGTTACTGTAATTGAATCTTGACTCACAAATAAATTTAGATAAAGGTTTTCAAAACTTTTTAATTCTGTGTTTATTCAGAGTAAAGAGGTAAATGTCATTCTACCTTAAACTAACTCAGCAACCTGATTCGTCGAGGAAATTAAACATTTATTGAATTGGTAAGACTTGGTAAAGGTGAATAACAAAATGACAGGTATTATTACTCAAAATTGATGCTAGCTGGGCTTACTAGCTTATTGTGTGAATGTGGTTTGGGCCCAGGTGAGTATTAGGTGTATGAGTGACCAGAGTTGGTGACCCGCGCTCCATCACCTGCAGGGAAGGACAAAGGACGACTCTCTATGTAGTAACATAAAATCATAAAACTAGTCAGACAATAATTTGAATTCATTTGAACTGTATTTGCAGTCCAGTTAATATGAGGATTAGCATTCCCAACATTACTTTGAACTGAGAAGCAAAATTAATCTTTTCATGCTGCTTTGTAAAATACAGGAAAACATTAATTGCATATAAAAAATTAATTGGACCTGAGTATACATTATAACCATCAACTGCCTTATCCTACTAAGAAATATTTTTCTTGATTACTGAAATCTGTAGTGATGAAGCAAGCTTAACAGCCATAATGTTTCTGCAGACTTCAGAAGCTAAAAGCCCTGAAGTCACATTCGCCTGACCCCAGACAAAAATCATCTCCATTGGAAGTATCATATGAGCCGCAGCTGATTGCAGAGTATATTCACTGCCCACTGCATGTATGTCTTCATTTGACAATACAACTCCTTTCATTCTTAGGAATCTAGTTTGCTGCTGTCTGTGACCTTCATATGGGCAATGTCACAGATACTCGACATTTAATGGTTTTAACTTTACTTTAACAGTCTATTACAAAATGATGTGACTGTCGTGACCTGGGCACAGGGCACTAGGACCCTGGACCCGACTGTGTGGGGAGGGGGACAAGGAACCGGACACCACTTCCGGTCAAGGGTTGGGGGACGGGCAGACAAGGGAAGACCAGGGATGGGGCAGGAGGCATACTGGTATTCACATGAAGGAAATAAAGATACCTGAATAAAGCAACCGACTCCTGTCGTGCTTCACGACCACGACACTACAACTGGCGACGAAGGTGTATCTTTCGAAATCAATGTTTCTTTGTGGATCAAATCTGTCTGAGAGGCACTTTATTAGCCCTTTATATGTTGCCGTTTGGTCATCAGGGAATGTGACTAGTAGGTCATCTACTTCGTCCCCTACGAGGTTTAAGAATAGATCCAGGAAGGAGGAGCTTCGCGCGCATCCATGATGGTCGCGTGAGCACAGGGCTCCACGGACCTTGCCGCTCCTCGCAACTTATCCTGACATTATCCTGGATTTGTGGACGGATTCTGGAAGATGAACCTTGGCTGAATCCATAACTCTTCTCAGAACGAAAATCGGACTGGGGAGACCTGAAATACAGCGTCTTGCATTTTGGAGGCCCACCTGGAAGCTGTGCCCGGTGCTTTGGTGAACCGTGGGGCCGGGGCGTAGTTGAACAACAACGGCATCGGAGCCTTGCCAATGACCGCGCACCCACTTTCAGTTTCGCTTTTGCACTTCTGCATGTCCTGATCGAGGAGCTACTTTGCACGGCTGGGGCGTCCTCCGGCCTTGGTACTGGACTGATTTGTGCCTTTTTCTCAACTCTCCAGAGCGGGCTCTCGGACAGTCTGTGTCTGATCTGCTGGTGCCCCTTTGCTATCGGTCCGGGCGGACCCCACCGGCGAGCATCGCCCAACATGGGGGGCAAGGGGGATCCCAAGAAACGGAAGGCCAAGACATCCCTGCGTGGAGGACCAGTCCAGAGTAACATCATGGATCGCTATACCCAGGGTAAAGGGACCCCCGGGCCGGCGGGTGCCGTCATGGAGGACTCCGGCGGGGGTCCGTCCGTCCCCACGGAATTGTCGCTGCAGGACGTTATGGGCGCCATCAACGGCATAAGGGAGACCATCGCCCAGCAGTACGAGGCTCTGGCCCATAATATTGACACGGTTGCCATTGATGTTACGTTAATCCGGGCGGATCTCTCTAAGACTAACGAGAGGGTTCAATCGCTGGACTTGAGGACATCCACTCTTGTCACGGATGTATCAGACCTCCAGGCAACTCTTGGCGATCTAAAGTCTGCAAACGACGCGATGTCCCGGCGGCTGGAGGATTTCGAAGGTCGGGCACGACGCAATAATATCCGTGTCATAGGTGTACCGGAGACTTCCAACAATCGTCCGGTGGACCTTATGGTCGAGGACCTCATCCTCAATCATCTTGCTCCTTCAGGCCTGAGCAAGTTCTTCGCCGTGGAGCGTGCCCATCGTGTCCCGGGCGGTAGGCCTCGACCAGGCGCTCCCCCGAGGCCTATCATTGCAAAACTTTTTCATTACAGAGACCGGGATGCGATCTTGCAGGCCTCGAGGGTGCACGGCCCAGTTAAATATGAGAATTCCTCTGTCAACCTCTTCCCGGACTTCACCCAACTCGTTCAGAAACAGAGAATGAGCTTTCAGGGGGTGAAGCGTCGTCTTCGAGATCTGGACATCAAATACTCTATGCTTTTCCCTGCCAGGCTTCGTGTGGAATATGAAGATCGGACTCTCTTTTTTGAACGCCCCGACACAGTGAGTGACTGGTTGGATTCCCTGCCGGAACCGGGAGACCGAACTGGGCGTACTGGCGGTGCCGAGGGCGGTGGGCCTCTGCAGGAATAATTCTTGGCTCTCCACTTTGACAATTCCTTCTGTGCTCAGCCAGGTTCTACTTCAATTGTATATTTTGTCTATTAATGTTTCGTCTGGGTGCGGGCGGGGACGGGTCCCTTTCCTCCTCTAGGGTCTTTTTGTAGCATGGGATTGTTAGGGCGACAGGCACACTGCAAGTTGGGGGGGCTGTATAGTCTGCAGGGGTGCAGGGTGGGGGGGGTGGCAATGGTGTGGGGGTGGGAGGGTGGCAGTGGTAGATGGGTTGTGTGTTTTTTCTTTTCAAGGCGGTGTTATTGTTTTCCTTCAGTTTCAGGTGTCTGGCTGCGTGCCCGGGGACTCCAGCTTCTTGTGTTGGGATGGGGGGGACGGGTTGAAACTGATGTCTTGAAACGTCAACGGATTGGGGGACCGTATCAAACGTGGGGTTGTGTTGCAATATTTGCGTCGATTGGCCCCTGATGTGGTATTTCTTCAAGAGACGCACTTGGTGGGAAATGTATGTCATGCTATGAACAGGGGGGGCTACCGACTGGTCGCACACTCTGGCTTCACCACTGGCTCCAGAGGGGTGGGCACCTTGCTGCGCTCTTCCCTTCCACTTGAGATTGACAAAGTTACTCTTGATGATAGAGGGCGCTATGCGTCTTTGACTGGGCGGTGGGAGGGGCAAACTCTTTCATTGGTTTCGGTCTATGTTCCTCCGGGCCTCCAGACCTCCACTTTCTCTGATGTGGGTCGTATGTTACTTGAACTTCCTGATAGTCTCCTGATTGTGGGTGGAGATTTTAATTCTGTGATTTCTGGCGAGTTAGATCGTTACCCTCCCAGGGCCCTCTCTGCCGCCCAGGCGTGGCTCGGCGGGTTCTTGGACACTTTCGGTCTGGTGGACTGCTGGAGGTTGATACATCCGACACAGAGTCAGTACACATTCCACTCCGGGGCCCACGGGAGTCTCTCCAGACTAGATTATTTTCTAATGCCCGCGGCCCAGACCACCCGGGTCCGGGAGGTTAAGCACCTGGCCCGGGGCATTTCCGATCATTCCCCATTGTGGCTCCTCTTCGATACCGGGATGCGATCCGCCGGGCGGATCACCCCCATCAACCCCTGGTACTTGCGTGACCCCAAGATTCGCAAGGGTCTCATTAAGTCGCTTGATCAGTATTTTCTGGAGAATGAGGGGTCCGTCTTGTCCTCAGTGTCCCTGTGGGAGGCCTTCAAAACGGTCCTCCGAGGACACGCCATATCCCTGATAGTGGAGGCCAAGAAAGCTAATAACGGGGAGGTGGTTGCGTTGGAGGCTGAGATATCGGGGTTGGAGGCTGCCTTGGAGACGGGTGTCACTCAGGACGGGCTCCATGCCCTCAACTTGAAGCAGTTCGAATATAAGTCCCTTGTTACGGATGCTGCTCGGACACTGTATAGGGAACAGCAGGGTAGACTGTATGATGCTGGGGATAAGGCGGGTAAATTGATTGCTTGGCTTGATAAGAAGGAGAGAGTGAATCGAGTGGTCCCCATGCTTCAGACGTCGGAGGGAGTAAGTGTGACTGACCCTGGTGAGATTGTGGAGTGTTTTGCGGACTACTTCTGTGCTGTGTACTCCCCGGTGTCTACTAGAGATGAGGCTGACTCTCGTCACTTGTTGAAGGATATTGCTTTGCCCTGCTTGTTGGTGGAGGAGCGTGAGCAGATGGATGCCCCACTTTCGGTCGATGAGATTGCAACCGCGATTCGTTCCCTTTGCTCAGGCAAGGCTATGGGTCCCAACGGACTCCCGATTAAACTCTATAAACTGCAACCGGATAAACTTGCGCCATTTCTCCGTCGTATGTTCTCGGAGTTGCTTGAACTCGGCTCTCTCCCTGATGACCAACTCCTGGCCACTATAGTCGTGATTCCCAAGGACGGTAAGCCTCGGGACCGTTGCGCCTCGTATAGGCCTATTTCTCTGCTGAATGCAGAGCCGAAAATCCTTGCCAAGGTTCTTGCGAACCGCCTGCTTACTGTTATTTGCGATCTGGTGCATCCGGACCAATCCGGTTTTATCCCGCACCGGAATACGGCCCTTAACTTGCGGTGCCTACATGGCGTACTTGCAAGGGCGGAATATCTTTCAGAGCCGGCCATCTTGGTTTCCTTGGACGCCACGATGGCCTTTGATACGATAGAATGGCCGTATCTTTGGGCCGCCCTGGCAAAGTTTGGCTTCGGGGCGGGATTTATTAATTGGGTTAAACTCTTATACGCTGCCCCGCTGGCACAGGTGGTCGTTAACGGGAGGGTTTCCCGGCCCTTCGTTCTTGGGAGGGGCACTAGGCAGGGGTGTCCGTTGTCTCCTCTGCTCTTCGCGTTAGCTTTGGAACCGCTCGCTGCTTGGCTCCGTTGGGAACCGTCGATAAGAGGGATCCAGTGGGCCCCTGGCTTCGAGGATCGCGTTTCGTTGTACGCGGACGACATTCTCTTGTACCTCACCTCACCACGTAAGTCACTCAATGTGCTCTTTGACATCCTTACTTCCTTCGGCAAGAACTCTGGTTTGATCATTAACTGGTCCAAATCTTGTGTCTATGCTATATCCGGTGGCTTTCCTCTCTTGCCTTCTCGTTTTCCCATTAAGGCATCCAGCTCCGGCTTTACGTACCTGGGGGTGTATGTCTCATTGGATCCTGCTGTCCGCTACGAGCATAATCTCCTTTCTCCACTTCGGAGATTGAGGTTAGACGTGGCCCGTTGGCGTAAGCTTCCCTTGTCTCCCCTCGGTCGTGCGGCACTTTTTAAAATGATGTCTCTTCCCCGATTTCTTTACGCACTTCAGAACTCCTTTGATATTATTCCGGCGGCTTACTTCCGGCAAGTGGAGAGCTTACAAAGGAGACTTGTTTGGGGCGGTCGTGCACGTATTGCTCTTGCAAAGCTGACTCTCCCCTGGTACGACGGGGGCATCGTGCTCCCAGACATCAGGAGGTACTATTGGGCTTCCCAGCTATCTGCTATTAACCATGCAACGTACTCACCTGGTCCGAATCCGGCTTTCGAAATGGATAGATTTTTGTTGCCTGGCGGCAACTTTAACAGAGCGCTTTACTCTCGATCGGCTGGGAGGACCTTAACCGGTCCCACCAAGATTGCAATACGCTTGTGGAAGGCTGCGAATGTGGCCATGGGCTGGAATGATCGCTTGACGGGCGCGACCCCCTTGTTTGCGTCTGAAAGATTGGGAAGCCTCTGGACGACGAAGGGGTTCGAGCGTTGGGACACGATTGGCATCAGCAGAGTAGGTGACCTTTGGGTGAAGGGTGCGGTTAAATCCTTCGCGGCGCTGCAGAGTGAGTACGAATTGAGTGAGAGGGAGTTCTTTCGGTACGTTCAGGTTCGCCACGCATTGCTCTCGGCCATCGGGCGGGGACTGCAGTCCCTGTGTCTTCGCCACTCGAGGACCGCATACTCGACGGTCACTTGCCCGACAGTACTATTTCCCTTATCTATAAAAAACTAATAAACATTCGGGCGGATCTCCTCGTGCGTCTGCGGGAGGCGTGGATCGGGGATGGGGTGGAACTGGACGACGAGGACTGGCAGTCTGCGCTGTCCTCCCCTAAGGAGGTGGCCATACCCGCGCGTCTCCGTCTTGTCCAGCTTAAAATTCTCCACCGTGTCTACGTGACGGGCCCTCGTTTAGTTCTGATGGGTTTCTCTGAAGACGGACTCTGTAGGCGCGGCTGTGGGCTCAGCGCCACTTTTCTCCATGTTCTCTGGGAGTGCCGTAAGGTTGCGGAGTATTGGCGCCGGGTGCATGCTGTCATGGAATGTGTCACTGGGGTCGCCCTGTTGCCTGAGGTTCGCCGCTGTGTGCTCAACGTGTGGGAGCCTAACGATTATAATGCAGCCCAGACTCGGTGGGCGGCCCTTGGGAACATGGTTGCTAAGAGGGACATCGCACAGCTTTGGGGCTCCCGGCGGCCTCCCACCGTGTCAGTATGGAAGGAGAACATGGACTGGTGCATGTGCAGAGAGAAGACTGTGTATGTGGCCCGGGGTAAGCCGGGGGCGTGGGGTAGAATTTGGGGACAGTGGAACGCGTACCGTGGGAACATCTGCACACCCCCCCTCGTGGACTCATCTGATGCTGCCTTGTCCCCCTGATTCTGAGGTTCCCGGACTATTGCATCTCACCTATAGATGGTTGTGGCTCTCCCGTCGCCCCCACCTCCCCCTTGATCATCCTCATTGACCACCCGAGGGTGGAGTTGGTACTGTGTGGTCCCCCAGCCGTGGTTAGACGCCTCTTTTTCGATGGTTTCCGCCTTGTCTTTATGTGTTATTTTATTTTTCCTTTTTGTTTGTATTTCTAAAAATGTATGTATCCGGATAACTTCTGAGGTGCACTCAGTACTTTGTCAATTCGGCTGAGCCCCAGGGGGCCCATTGCTTCCTTGATGTTGTTGAACATGTATATATTAGCGGCCGGCCCTGGTGGTTGTAGGCCCATGTTTGTATTGAATTTTTCGGTGCAATAAAGGTTTTTAAAACAGAAAAAAGAAAAAAAAAAAGAATAGATCCAACTGCTTGGCGTCTGTTACATCCGTGGCGCGCATGTATCGTTCGAACTTGCGAACCCATCGCTCCCATCTTATGCCTACTTGTGGTTCTGAAAGGTTGAATGGAAGCGGTCTACGGTATTGAGCGCTAGGTTTGTCACTCGCTTGTTCAGTCATCATTGTCTCTTTGTTTTTCACAGCTTCTCTTCTTCTTTATGCTTTCTTTCTGCGGTTGCCGCACTTTTACTTCTTTTCTGTATTTTGTTTTACTCTAAATTGGTTTATTTCCCTTTTTCTTTATCTATTTCTTTTGTTGATGCACTTTTTCTTCTTCTTTTCGTCCTTACGGTCTCTTTTCCCACTTTATTTTCTGTTTTTCATTTATTTCCTGACCTTAAAATGGCTGCCAGGCCTTTCCCGCTCCTTATTGGTTTATTTTGCCTGTTTACAAGATGGCCGCCAAGTCTCGCGAGATCGCGGGGACCTTGTGAGTTCCCGCCTGACTCTAAGATGGCCGCCGGGCCTTCCGCGGCGCTGATTGGCCGCTTTCGCCTGACTCTAAAATGGCCGCCTTCCTCTCGCGAGATCTCGCGCGAGATTTTCTTTCGTTTGCTCACGCGCGCGCGCGCTTCTTCTTGTTGTCCTTACCGGCTTGCAGTCACGGCCGGGTCACTTTTTCCTTTCCTCTGTTCACGGTAGTTGTTACGGCCGGGGTGGGCTCCCGCGCCGTTTCTCCGCTCCGTTGATTATGGCATTAGACCCAGGGTGGGCTCCTGGCGTCTTTCGTCGCTCCTGGGTGCAACGGACACACGCGTGGATGATCCCACCTTCTGTCGCCAGTTGTAGTGTCGTGGTCGTGAAGCACGACAGGAGTCGGTTGCTTTATTCAGGTATCTTTATTTCCTTCATGCGAATACCAGTATGCCTCCTGCCCCGTCCCTGGTCTTCCCTTGTCTGCCCGTCCCCCACCCCTTGACCGGAAGTGGTGTCCGGTTCCTTGTCCCCCTCCCCACACAATCGGGTCCAGGGTCCTAGTGCCCTGTGCCCAGGTCATGACATCTCCCCCCTCTGTGACCTTCCACAATTCAGGAATATCTAATTTACATGTCGATCTTTTCTCCCTTCTTTAGATATGAGCCCTCTCATACTCCCTTTCTGAATGAGTTCAGAATTCTCAATATTGCTTCGCTCTGATACCTTAGGAAGGACTACTGATGTTCTAGTCTTTTCTGCACAGCATTCAGATAAATTATGATCCAAGTGCACCACTAATGCAATGAGCTCATCACACTTAGTAGGATTAACCACTTTCTTCAAGACATCTTTAAAGTTATTTCGCGGCTCTTGATAGATTGATTCCCCTCTGACCAAACAGTCTCCACTACTAGGTTATTAAATTCGATATTGTGTGCAAGAGAGCGTAATTTCCAGTAAAATTATTTTGATATTTTATCACAGAACGCAGAAAAATCATAAAGCAGCGGATTGTTTATATCTATTCATGGGACACTCCCTCTTGTCGCATTCCCATTTGAATATGAAAAAAAGCTACTAGAGTTTGATCATCAGGGAATGTCATTGGTATGCACAAAAATGAAGCTATCCCTGGTTGAGATATAAGGCGTATGTTTTTTGGGTCTCCAGGAACCATTTTTGGAGTTGCTAAAGGTATAATTAGAGCCCCACAGACCAGGAATGTACAAGAAATCATGATGTATCTCGAAAGAGTGTGCTAACGCCCCTGAATTAGAGTTCTCCGAATATGTGAACAAAGGCGATGCAGTGCAATGCAATCCTTTATTTCGGTTAGATAAACAATAAAAGGTACAATATTAACAATTTAAAAAACAGTATAATAAAATGTACAATTTAATTGTGCAACACGATTTCAAGATAAACTTAGTTGTGACGAGAATTTCGGTCCAGCGATACGAATGCTCATCATGCATTTTTTTTTTCCTTTTTAAAATCCCTAAGATTATAAAAGGATATAAGTGATTCAGTTAAAACACCCCAAAAATAAATATGATTTATCAACAAGGCAAGTCCACACCTAGCTAAAAAGGAATACATGAAAGTGCTATTTTTAGAGAGCATTTGACCTAATATACCATATTGCCGACGGGGATCTAGCAATTGAATCCACCACACAGTCTCTGGTGCTGGTTTTACAAAGGCACGTAACTCTCATATTTCTCTTCTTACTTTAACATACTACTGATTTCTTATTTCTTTGCGTTCAGATCTGAATGGAGCACCTTATTCCCTGATTTTACTAAAAGGCCTCCTATTGCAATTTAGCTAGAATCTCCAAGTTCTGAGACACAGTAGGGTTAGAATCCATCACATGCAAATCCTCAGACCAGAGAGTATCAACACTGTGCAGGGGCCACCGGTCTTTCCTTTCCTGAGATTAACTCAACTCCTGTGCACTAGCTGAGTCTTAAGTGGAAAGCAATTCTTCCAGACCAATTTCCTGGCACCAGGGTTGGCTGCCACCTAAAGAGAGCTACCAACATTTCTGAAAAGTGCACACCTAGAGGAATGTGGGGTGATGTTTCTTGCATGGATGTCAACAGATATTATTACGCATAACGCCCTGCAAATGTCAAACTTTGGTTTAAAAAACATTTCTCTTACATTTCTGTGATGGAAAGCTCTGAATTTGTGAAGAACAATAAAAATCCCACCACCCAGTGTTTCTTTACTTCTTCCAATAAAAATAGTACATCGCATGTTTGGGTTGGCTTGTAGGACAGGAAAATGACTAAGCTGTCACTAGATGAATACCTTTTACTGTCTATGTGGCATTCCCAAGGTAAAAATGTAGCCAATTCCAGACCTGTGGAAGAGGCGCATATAGGGATGCCTCCCAACACATATTAACTTGTAGAAATTCAATATTGCCAAACAGCTCTGTTGGAGAGCTGTACTCGAAACCTTCACTTCCTCAGCTCTCCAAATGGCGCCCTCACTCCAAAGAATGTGCGTCAGTGTACATTCTAAAATAGATACAGAAAACATACCTACGTGTCTTAAACACAAGATACGATCATGACAGGGCTCCTATTCATGTGGTGTACCATTTTTATAAGGCAAAATTAGGGAACATTTGATGGTTGAACTTTTGCCATTTGCTTAAGGGTTTGGAGTTTTCTTCCACGGAAGCTTGATGAAATTGTGTTTTTTCCTACATTATATTTGTGGGGCACTATGGATACTCAGAGGTGCCGCGACTCATCACATCACCCTAACTTCTCCTGCACCGTATATATGTTTTAGAAATGTGTTTGGCTGGTGGGTTTCACTGGGTACCAGCCGACCACTGACCCAAATACTGCAGACATCTAATACGGAAACTCCCACATAACAATATTCCCTGGTGTCTAGTGTGTAAATTCCTGCTCAAACGCAATAACAACCCACACTGTCTGGTACCTCTGTAGTTCAAGCACTGGTAAGGAAATGTTTCTGTCTGAAGGAGACTGGAGAAAATTAACCTTGTTTTGGAAATAAAATTCTAAAAAGCTGAAAAATTTCATATTTTGCATGATCTCTTGGCCAGCCAATCAGTGTGAGGAAGAACTGCCCCCCAGAGATATAAATCTTATGATGTGTAGATGTTAAAAACATATGAACGTAGTATGTTTTCATACAGACCTGGAGTTGTATCTGTGACCAGAAGACGGTACATTAAATCAGGATTTTACTCTCAGTAGCATTCCAGTTTCTCAAATGTACTGCACCCAGTTTATCACTTCTCGGCGCACTGAATTTATAGTAAACCCATATGTGTCTGGAAACCCAACACTCAGTAGATTCAAAAGAACTCAGACTGGGGATGAACCCTTTGAATGGTTATTGTTCCTGTGTTTGGGAGAATGGAGAAAATGACCATGTTTTGAAGGAAAATGCTAAAAATATAGTATATGTAATTTGCATATCATTCTACTGGCCAGGTGATGATGGCAAAAGAGGACTGCCAGCCCACAATAGAACTATTAGGTTATGTAGATATTGAAAATATATAGTTTATGGTAGGTTTCCATCTAGCTCAGGGGGGGCTGTCTTGAAACTCAAAAGCAGGGATGCCAAACAAGCAATTTGCTTTTAGGTGCTTCCGAATTTCCAAAATGCACTCCAGGCTGTTTATCACCAGTGGAGACCCCAACCCTAGAGTAAATCCACACATTTCTGACAATCCTATATTCCGGGGACCCCAAACAACACAGATGGGTCAAGTCTTGGCAGAGATATGTTACTGTGTGAGGGAGACTGAGGGAATCACCCTGGTTTGGAAAAAATTTAAGTGCTAAAATCTGACAAACATAGGGGCATATCAGCAACAACCGGCGATAATTATCGCTAAGCGCACTTAGCGCTAGGATAATTATCGCCGACTAGCATGGATTTTTATCGCTGAGATAGCGTGCTATTAGCAACGCTTATCTCAAAAGCAATAAAAATCCTAGCGCTAACTGCCTAACGTGAGATTATCGCTGGAAACCCAGCGATAATCTCACGAAATGTGGCGTTAGCTTGTTGATAGGGCCTCACAAATTTAGCCATGATATCCACCTTCCATTGGCTATTATGGCTAAGTCAGTCCTGAAGCAGGCGTAAGGAAAGTAGTGATAACAGGGGTTATCGCTACTTTTCTTGTTGCTAAGCTTCATGGTGTGGGGCTTGATGATAGGAGAAATGTCGCGTAGCGACATTTCACCTGGCATGTCAGGTCAGGAACGCCCACTTTGCATCTCATTAGAGATGCAAAGCTGGGCGTTAGGAATTCCTGCGCTAACGCAAGGTTTCATGCATTAGCGTGAGCTTGCTAATTAGGCGATAAAATTATCGCCGCTTTTCGGCCGAAAATAGCCGCAAAAGCGGCAATAATTTTCTATCGCCGCGTTGTAGATATGCCCCATAATGTTCAGTGAGTTCTTCGGGCGTTAGGGCTAGGGAGGTCTGCCTTGCATCATTAGATTCCTAAGATCATACAGAATTAGAAAATATATAGTTTTTTATGCTTTCCATAGGATCTTGATTTTAATATCTGCCATCATATGTACCATTAAAAGTGTTTCTGTCGCAATTCAGTGATTTGTGCTAATATTGCAAAATGGATTGTGCAGACTATATGTTCTAGTAAAAGACACTCGAATTTGTTATCACCGGACTCCAGACTTTCAGAGCAACAGTCCTTGGTTAGTGTTCCAGAATTTGTTGTCCATTTAAACAAAATGTGAGCTAATTTGTTAATATAATTAAATGGCTCTAAATTGTTCATTATATCTTCAGTCCGCAATGATATATTGATGCAGCGTTTCTATCCATACACAAGGTAGGACTTAGACAAAAATAGGCCAGGCACCAAATAAAAGTGGCCCCCTTCAGCGAATAACATAGTTAATTAAGTGGCCCACATTTGCAAATCAGGCCAATTTTGAACTTCCAAAGAACACTGTATGGATATTTTGCAAGGTATGGTAGACCGCTTGCATTTGTGCTTGCTGCAGGAAATGTTTGTGGTAATATCAAGGAAATCAACAGAAACAAATGAGCTCATCTGTCTCTAAAAAAGGGGCCCACACCCAGCCAAACTACTGGCCCACACACACTGATATGTCAGACCTGCCCAGCAGACACTGCTTGATTTTCCTATAGGCCAGTCCAGCTCAGCCAATACTGCACCCTGAATGTGCCAAAAAACCTCATATGTTATCTATGGCTGCACTTAGGGAAAATGAGATACATATGTTTAAACAACCTTACACCAGTTTTATTTGGATAGAACGCTTAGGCACACAGCGATACAAATTCTTAGGCAGTGAAAGTTTTAACCCACCATATTGAACAGTATTCGAGAATCAGAAGAGAGGCTTGAATGCAAATTGTTGGGTTGGGAGCCAGTGAAATCAGTACATTCTGGATACTCTAAAAAAGTTAGTGACCGAGAGCCTGTAGGGTTGTGCTACTTTTTTATCCATGTTCCAGGCATACCTTTGTTTCAACTGGTAGGGTTAGGTTTACAGTAGTACACATGTGAGGAACACTTGCAACATGGGTTAGGGCTGGGAGCAGAGCTAGTCACCTTCCACTAGCATCCCTGACAAACCATCAGTGCTGTTGCATTGACAGTCACTATTCGTATTGTTGATAGTGATGGGGCAGAGTCAATCACATATCAGGCCTGAACCTCAAAGGTCAGTGGTACTGGGGAAGTGTCAGTCATATGACAATTGCACATTTCCTAGACAGGTAGGGTTTAGGAAGGAGTTAGTCACCTATCAGTCACATCATTGGCCGTCCGGTATGGAAGGGGAAAAGTCAGTCTTTTTTCAGATTTACATTATATAGGCTATAGGATTGAGTTAAACTCAGTCACATGCAAGGGAGGTGTCTGAAATGCCCAGTTGCAGAGTCAATTTCATGTTAGTCACACTTGTGAGCGATCCGTAGTCCTGGGTCAGAATTATGTATATTTTAGGAGCATCTTTGTCAATCAGTTAGGGATGGGCAAATGTTCGTCACAGAGATTATCGTTTACTCTTTCACATCTTAACAAGCACCGAAAAAGCCAATGGTTTTGACCTTTGTATTGAGCATGCATAAAGAGTGACACACACACACACATACATGCACATAGGCAAACAGGCAGGCCTGATACTGGCTTGTACATACACAGTTCAATACATTTTGAGCTCTAATGAAAATGAAAAGTTTGCATTGTTGATGACCAGGTTGTCAAAACTGTTGTATGTATTTGTGTGAAAATCGTAAACTGCTGCTGACTACCCTGAACCCATTCTGTCTGTGTGAGGGATGTCTTCGCTGCCGGTGCCAATGTGGTATATGTTCACTGTGTGGAGAGAAACATGCATCACTGCAACCTCTGCTGAAATTGTTCTCTATGTGCAAAGGAACAACTGACAGCTGGATCTGGCTTTTCACAGGTGTCCTACCAGACCACCAACCAGATCAGCAGAGCCTATGACATCCCCAATCCTGACAGAGAACTGACTGCAAACATTAATGTTCCCTTCCGGCAACCACTGCTGTGGCAGTTGCTGTGAAGGCAGTGACAATGTTTGAAATTGTACCATGTTCATAGTGCCAGCCCAGTCCCAGTAGTCAGGAAAATCTAGTGACTGTTGTGCTAACCTGAAATGTGTGGTGCAATCTTGTCTATGATGAGGTGGCACCGTGGTGAATGAGGTGCAAGGTAAAATGTATGTATGGGCAGGTGCAAATCTGCATCTTCCCCCACCCCTAAATGGTGTTTGTGAACTGCATGCTTGTCTGAATGGGAGAACCGCTAATTTACAATAATTCTCCACCGAAACCTATACGACTACCGGGATCTGCTTTTATCTTACATTCCACCACCTGTGATCTGTGCTCTCCCTTCCTTTTGCACTCTGCGCTTCCACCCTCCACAATAGCAATTGTTTTGACTTATGAATACTTAAAAAGGTGCTGATAAAGTATCACTAACGTACAACACAAAAACAACACGGTCAGCTGAAATAGTGTTGGGATGGGAGTGCCCTGTGTATGTCTTACAGTCATCTTCATCTGTTTTTTTCCTGGTTTTAGATTTTTTTGCCCTGGTGCTACAGTAATCTAGAGTGGCCCAAGAATGTCTCTTCCCATAATTAAGGTCCTGGCCCTCCCATGTGACCTAGAGGGGCACTCCAAGTATGCCCTTGTGGACAAGCATAGGACTATAGTCTTCATTATGGGTTTAAAACATAGCGTGCTGGTGGCAGCATACCGTATTTGTAAATTCTTACTGTACCAGAACTTTTGATTTGTTTCATGGGAGTGGAGGATTGTACAGGTAAAGATCATCTTCTACGTGCTTACCCTGCTCCTAGCGGCAACTTCCCAAGTATATGTTGTGTATGTTTCTGTATATCCCATAAGTGGTACATGTACAATGTTTGTGAGTGAGTCCCAAAGGAATTACTTTTATTCAAGGTTGCATAGGACAGAATTGAAAATCAGAGGTGGGATGTACCCTGTAAATTATGTCTCTGTCATCCCTTTCAAGTGTCAACAAGTTTCAGCCCCCAATAAGAGCCCTCACAGGGTCTCCGGCCTTTGTCAAGGGTGAAAGGATCCATTTTCCAATTTTTATCTTTATCTTTTTACAAATATAAGAGTAGGTCCTATCTTACAACAGATTATATTGTCTTTATACCCCAACTTTGAGGTACAATTCTCTTTGAGTATTCATAGAGGCAGTGTTAGCAGAAATCTGGATCCCTGGCTTATTCAGCAACATTTATCTTGAGCCCCCTTCTTATTGAGATCGAGGCTACGCTGACAGAATTATCTTGTTAGGGTGGGTGAGTCAGCCTGTAATGAAGTATGCTGCCACAATCTGGGTGACGCTTTGTCTTTCATTCTAAATATGACTGATTCCCTATGACCTTGATATAATTTCATCAGTTGTGTTTTGGGGGTTGTACTTGGCCCAGTTTGCACAGCAAATGAGGGAATCCCTTTGCCTCTGCGCAGTGCCACATTATAGATGCGGGTACAGAGTTAAAGAACCTGTCAGGGGGCATGCTGGTGCACTGTCAGTGCACCCCCCCATAGCAGCCCCCCGGAGGAGGAAAGGGGGTCCTGTGGGCCCCCAGACATCCCCTTGCAGGCAGGGGAAGTCACTCACTGCACCTGCCTGCTAGGGGTTCTCTAATCCTCCTTAAAAGTGCAGGTGGGTGCCGTCCACACAGTGAAACATAGAGCGGCTGCTTCAAAGCTGCTCCATTTTTCACCTGAATTCGCTGCACCCAGGGCAGCACAAATGTGCGGCTGCCCTGGGAGTAGCACATTCTATGTCATCGGGTGCATTTTCACTATTCTTATTGGTCGACAGTGATGGGGCAGAGACAATCACATGTCAGGCCTAAACCTCAAAGGTCAGTGGTACTGAGGGAAAGTCAGTGCTATTAAAATTGCACATTTCATAGAGAGGTAGGGTTGAGGAGGAGTTACTCACCTATCAGTCACATTATTGGCAGGCCGGTATGGCAGGGGAAAAGTCAGTCTCATTTCAGATACACATTTTATAGGCTATCTGATTGAGTTACAGTCAGGCACATTCCATGGAGACATTTGAAACGTACAATTGCAGAGTCAATTTCATGTTAGGCACACCAGTTAAAAATTCCTAGTCCTGGGACAGAATTCCGTACATTCTATGAGCATTTTTGTCTATCAGGTAGGGATGGGCAGATGCTAGTCACAGAGATTTCAGCATAGCATTAACTGGGGGGTGGTTGAGCTTAAGAGAGTCTGGCTGGCCCTCGTGTTTCTTCCCCTCAACCGCAATGGCACTTGGGCCACCGGGTCAACCCTCCGCCTGTCCATGTTAGTGAACGGGGACTTTACATGTGATCCCTGCACCGTCTTTGCACTTTGTTTTGCCACGTTATTATAGTGCCAAACTTCTTTGATGTCACAATTTGCTTCTTGCGCTCTCTTACCAACCACCAGGGGGCCGTATACTGTGACTTTCCAGTGTTATAATAATCCTCCAGACACTCACTTGCATGCATATCCTGACTTCCAGCCATTTGGACACTAGTTAGGAATTGACATCCATTCCCAATCTATGCATGGTTTGGGGAAGCTAGCCTGCTCATGCTGGAAACTCCATTACCTATAATCCCCTGCTCTCTGCTCCATCTCGGCACCTGCAGGCCAAGGATGGGTGGAGGAATTCAGCTCACCTGTGAATGGATGCAGCTAGCCTGCTCACAACTAATGCACATGATTGCTGTGAGCTTTTTTAAGCCACAGCCGCCTTCAGTCCTGCTTTGGTCATTGTAGATGTGTACTGGTGAGACGGACTCTTGCTTCCTGAGTGTTTGATATCCTTGTTTCCAGAATTTCTGTGCTATAGTTAAATTGTTCCTGAGCTGTAGCTGTTTTCCTCGTTCCTGAATTAGCACTGCCTGCAGGGCCACCTGGACTCCTGAGCCTTAGCATTCCTTGTTCCTGTTTCTGAGCTATAGTTTTTCCTTGTTCCTGAACTAGCACTGCTTTCAGTGTTACCTTGATTCCTGAGTGTGGCTAATTCGTGGTTCCAGAACTAGCACTGCCTGCAGTGCTACCTTGACTCCTGTGCTTTAGCCAAATTCTTGTCCCTTAACCAGCACTGCCTTCAGGGCTACTTTGTTCCCTTAATTCCCTAACCATTACTGTTCTGGTATATCTTTGTAGCTTCTCATTCTGTATATAATTTTTCAGTCCCTGCCTTTCTTCCCATTTCCTTGGTTCCAGTTCCTAGTTTGCTGTCTTTCTATTCCGCTGTCTTGCTTCTAGCTTCCAGGTCCCAAATTCCTGTGCATAGTTCTGTGTTTGTGCAGAATCCCTGCAATAGTGGAATGACTCAGCCTCTAACGAAGCATGCCACCACAATGTGGGTGAGGATCTGTCTTTCATTCTAAATATGACGGATTACCTATGACCTTAATATAATGTCATCAGTTGTGTTTTGGGTATCGTACTTGGCCCAGTTTGCACAGCCATAGCAGGAAGGACTCTGGAACATCAGAGGCCAATGACCTCAACCCATGGTTAAAATCGTGTAGCCCCTGCTGGTCTCATGGCCACAAAAACAAACATCCACAATACAAAGAAAATTAGAGGACAGGTAGTAACTGTGTGAATTTAGGGCCCCATTACGATAATGGAAAACGGGACCGACCGCCAGAGGTGCGGCGGTCCCAAAAGGACAATTAGGATGCGCCCGCCACATTGGCGGGCGCATTCTGGTATTTAACATTGCGGCGGGCAGTGCTGTAGGCAGCACATGCCGCAATGTTGGCGGGGGGTAAATGGCTGGTGGGTGGGGAAAGATGTCGGGCGGATCGCCACCGCCGGTCGGGCGGTGGCGATCCGCCCAACGTCATAAAGACCCCCTTAATCACAGTTACAGATCAGGTTCCTCATGTTCAGCTTACATGCAATATTTTCTGTGAGTGAGAAATAAGACTTCGGTACGACTACCTTTGTGCTAACACTTTTGTGTATTACACAAGCTTGCAAACGCCTCCGTTTTACCTATGTCAACATACTATTTCCACTTTAAATTAACAAATGCACAATCATCATAAAAATGTGCATAAAAACCCTATTACAACTAACATCAAACTACTTAATACAATACTATCACGCATCATGCGTAAATTGTAGTACATTTATGTGTATGTTTGTTTCTTTTCATATATGTTGGGTTACAAATAAAAACAGAATCCTCTAACAACACATGTTGTCTTCTGTTATTAAAATTGCAGCATATCACTGACTACTTCTCCATTAGTGTGTTTATATGCAAAGCGTCATACATAAAAATGTTGTTAATGTTAGCATATTTAGTATGCACGACAACCTTTAAAGAAAAGGTATAGATTTCTAGAGAGCTTCCTGTATTTGCTGGTAAGCTAATGTTTTACATTTTCCACAATCATTTTCTTTTGTTTGCCCACCCACGAGGCAAGGCTGTATCCATGATGAAATACACGGCTTCAGGTTTGCCAATCAAGATGCATTGAAATGTAAAACCTCGTTTAGCATGAAACCTACCTTCAGGTACGCCTCCCCCTTTTACCAGCTTGGGCTCATTATTAACTATTTTAGAAATCAAAAGTGAAATCAGAAAATGATGTAAATGAATGAAATTACAGTTGAATATTGGAAAAACCTGAGAAATATTTGCAGATTCTAGACCTTGTATTAGCAGAGGTCTGTGATTCCTTCACGTCTATTCGTTCAAATGACGTTGAATGCAAGCTCTGTTTCTGTTATTCAGTTACGTTCGGCTTGTTCAGCATTTTACTCACGGTAATTAAGGTTAACTATGTGCTAAATACACTACAGCAGTTACGTCTCCGGAATCTCTGTTTCATTTTCTCCAGAAATGCAACGTGCAGTTAGAAAAAACTGTGGTGTAAAGCAAAGGAGGTAACGTATTTCTAAACTTCAAAAAATAAGGCCAACATACTTTAAATGATGGTTTTGCCTACTTTTATTCTGCATGTAGTTTGTTCATTGCAAATTGTGTTCTGTTAAATACGCCAGTGGACGTATTTACCCGGATGTGAAAAGACTACCGTGAAAGCAGGTTATTTTATGTTATGCTATAGGTTTTTTACACAGGACAGGATGTGTCAGTTGCTTTGCCTAGTGCATCCTTATTTTGCGGTTTGGAGTTTTCGAAATACACAAAAGAGGTCCTACCATGGGCAAACCACAAACATCACTCATGCTGGAAGGCTGATGCTGGCAGGTGACAGCAGTATGCACCAGATCAGTCAAAATATCACCAACATATTGGCTGACACACACAATCGAACACTAATCTGCAAGTAGGTATTGGTGGTGATTCTTATTTTGTTCTGAAAGTGCCCGCTGTCCAATGAGAAGGAGGCAAAAGCATTTTCTAAAAAATCCTAGACTGCAACAAGCACACTCCATGTTTATAAATAGCGTTCTGCCATCTGGTAAATAAAGAAAAGACGGAGCGAGACGGTGTTGAGAGAGAAATCACTCCTTACTAGTATGTATAGGTGTATGGGATACTTTAATAGCACAAACCTAATCGATAGTCGAAGAACCACTGTACTGGGTCAAAGTCAAAGATACGGTTAACATGTGATTGGAAGGGAATCTGATGTCTGCAGTATTTTTTAAAAGAGGTATGCCTTCAACTCCTTCTTAAATTGCAACAGATTTGGGCCATTCCTGATGGTTGTGGAAATGTCATACTAGATGGTTAGGGCATAGATGGGGAAGGCCTGTTGCCTTGTTTTTCTTTCTTGTACTTCTTCGGTTCCAGTTCTAACCTCATGTGTTCTGGAGTCGCTGGAGATGCTGAGAACGTAGGATAGGTATGCAGGGTCTACTCATGATGACTTTGTAGGCGATGCAGCTGGTTTTGTGGATGGTGTAGGCTTCTAAAGGAAGGTTGCATAGAAAGGCACTAATTTGAGCACCATTCCCATGGTGGAGCAATTGATACTATACAGTGTCAGGAAATTCCTCCTATTCACAGAATCTACTGCCCTGCCTAACATCCCCAATAAATGTGCTTTGGGAGCATTGATAGATTTACAACCCACATGAAACAAATACTACCTTATGAAATGTATACAATAAGATCTTTGGGCTCAAAAAGGTAAATATGATACAAGAATTATCATCAATGGAGATTGAGTCGGGAAAGTGTTAGACTTCAGTGGGGTTAGATTCACTATTCCCACTCCAGATAAGTAACAGTTGGGAAAGTGTTGGACTTCAAAGGAATTTTATACACAAAATACAAGTCCTAATCTTTTACCAAAAATATTTCAATACCTAATAAAAAATATCACATAAAAATTCTATATTGTTTAATAATACTTACTTTAAAAAAATTTGATAAAAACAATCACCTAATGACAAATATGTGCCAAATTATTTACTTTAAGGTAATACTCCAAAAACATATACTAAATTTATACATGAATAATTCTCACTTAATGAATTTAAAATAAAGAACAATTAATAAAACTTTACTAGAAATGTAATATCTTCCCACCCTATTCGCCTAAAAATATATCACAGTACTATAAAAAAAACATAATAGCTATATACAAAATAAAATGCACATTAAAAGAAATAAAACAATACAAAATATAAGTACCTTGAAAATAATTATTTGAATAATGTTTAAGTAACCTAAAAATATGTTTGTATTAAATTTAAATATATTTCATTTACCCTTCCCACCCTATTCCACCACAAATCCAACAAGTTGCTACTTAAACATAAATTACTATTACTAATAATAACTATACATAACACCTGACAAATTATACTTAAAACTAAAACATAAGTATTTACATAATTAATAATCAATTAAAGAATTAATTTCCTACAACAATAATTACTATTGAATTAAAAGTATTCATAATTTAATTAACCTCTCACCATATCCCCCCTACAAACCCAAAAACCCGCAATTACACTACATATAGCTATTTAAATAAAATAATAATTTCCAAAAGCATTGAAAATGCTAAACTATATTTAAAAAATAAATAATAATTATACTAACAATACTAACATTTTGGGGCCGATTCCGATGGCCGGTCGGACAGCTGTCTGTAGCCTTACCGTGCGACCGACACGTACCCGGAGCCGGTCCGTCCTGTCGAGTAAGTACGATGCGCATAACTGCCAAAAACACGACCGACACGTAGGCTGTGATTCAAGCTCCATTTTCCGTCCGAGCCGTAACTCCTAAAGATGAACTGAGTCGCCCGGAAGCAGTATCCATAGCAGTTTCCGGCATGATAATTACGATGCATAGTTATTACGCGTCGGACGGGTCGTCACGCACGGGACGTCACAGCATCCGGAAAACAAGCATATCAGCTACGATCCGCGCCACAAATCAAAACACGGCTATGAGACGGACCAGCTTGCAGCGGGCAAGAGACGAAGCAATAAGCAGCATGTACGACACGAACACATCATGAATCCCATCGTTGCGTTCATACCAGTACTCTACATCTATGACCGGATCAAGGACCGACGCTGACGGCGCAGGCTGTAAGTCAGACACCTACAACACAAACAAACGACACGTACCCGCAAAATGGCACACACACAGGCGATCCACATCCTGGCCACTAACATCAGCCCACCATAGGGGTTGCATGGCCAGCACCACAAAACCCCCCACCCATAGTGGATCTGTTGCCCATCACTACAGCCTCCCCCACTCACAGGGGACCTGTTGCCCATCACCCCTGCCACCCCCACTCACAGGGGACCTGTTGCCCATCACCCCTGCCACCCCCACCCATAATGCTTATGTTTGGTGCCCATCACCCCTGCCCCTCCAGCCATAGGGCTGATGTTGCCAATCACCCCTGCCACGCCCAGCCATAGGGCTCATGTTGCCCATCACCCCTGCCACCCCCAGCCATAGGGCTCATGTTGCCCATCACCCCTGCCACCCCCACCCATAGTGCTTATGTTGCCCATCACCCCTGCCACCCCCAGCCATAGGGCAGATGTTGCCCATCACCCCTGCCACCCCCACTCACAAGGGACCTGTTGCCCATCATCCCTGCCACCCCCACCCATAGGGGACCTGTTGTCCAGCACCCCTGCCACCCTCACCCATAGGGGACCTGTTGCCCAGCACCCCTGCCACCCCCACTCACAGGGGACCTGTTGCCCATCACCCCTGCCACCCCCAGCCATAGGGCTGATGTTGCCAATCACCCCTGCCACCCCTACTCACAAGGGACCTGTTGCCCATCACCCCTGCCACCTCCAGCCATAGGGCTTATGTTGCCCATCACCCCTGCCACCTCTAGCCATAGGACTTATGTTGCCCATCACCCCTACCACCTCCACCCACAGGGTACCTGTTACCCATCACCCCTGCAACCCCCACCCATAGGGGACCTGTTGCCCAGCACCCCTGCCACCCCCACTCACATGGGACCTGTTGCCCATCACCCCTGCCACCCCCAGCAATAGGGCTTAGGGTGCCCATCACCCCTGCCACCCCCAGCCATAGGGCTTATGTTGGCCATCACCCCTGCCACCCCCAGCCATAGGGCTGATGTTGCCCATCACCCCTGCCACCCCCACTCACAGGGGACCTGTTGCCCATCACCCATGCCACCCCCAGCCAGACGGCTTATGTTACCCATCACCCCTGCCACCCCCAGCCATAGGGCTTATTTTGCCCCTCACCCCTGCCACCCCAGCCATAGGATGGGTGATGCACAACACATCGAGCATACTCCATGTCCGCAAAATGCATCCCCCACAACATCATGACAACAGTGTGTAGTCTGTGACAAATGCCCACAACAGTGATTATGGCTACGAGCATACAATATAAGTAACAGCACATGTGTGACCAACAGATGAGTGTGACATACACAAGGCAAGCATCACCATAGCACTGTGGCAATGTAAAAAGAACCGGCGATCCTGGAGGCATCTTAGGTTTTCGGAATAGTTTACCCGGGGCTCATCTGTTGCCCCCGCCTCAGTTGATCTTTATCCGGTACAGCCTGGACCCATTTAAACGCGGGTTCGCTGTATGGGACACAAATAACACGTGTTTCCCTCAATGATGGGATTATAGGATACACTTGTTCCTGTATCTCGATTTCTTCACCCTTTTACACTAGGTCCTGACGAAGCGCTAGGGATCCACTAGGGACCAAGGGTAGCGCGAAACATGTTGACCACCCACTCCACATCCTCACTCTCACTCTAAAACTTCACACACGGGCTGAGAGCAGTAGGATTACCTATCTTTTCCCCTACTCTTTAGAGTGCTATTCAGGCACCACTCCCGTTAGATTTTATCCAGACCCGACGGACTCACTAATAAACCGTTTGGGGTACCTGAGGGTCTTTTTAGTTTCACTACGTCACCCACTATCCCCACACACCCGCACGCACAACTACGGCTACTCCAACAAAAGATCTCCGACAGAGAGCCCTCTTGAAGGGCTCGTGAGGGACTGCAGCGCCACCCCCACGAGGAGCAACGCCCTATGATGATGCTTTGCACCCGCAAGGGTGTGTGAGGGCACTTTGAACACCGTCCAGGAGTATCTGACCTACACCACAGACACCACCACAAACCTTTTCCTTTTCACTCTATCCCCACCCACTATGCAATATACCATACTGGTACTGCCCGCCATAGGAACTGTTACCTCTTTTGTTTTTGTAATGTAAAAAGAACACCTCCTCACTGTGTAGAACAGAAGTTAAGTGGAGGCTCACAAAATGCAGCAGATGTGGAGCATTGTGTTGATGGGGACCAAACCCCCTTCATCACAGTGACAAAAAGGTAAGTGTCATCATGGCCAAAGCTGCAAATAACAAACAGCATGTATGATCCCTGCTCCAAACACATCAAACACTTCTGGGGCAAACTAGTGGTTGTGTCCCATACACACAGAGATGTGGTGAGGCTAACAGTGCTGTGAAAACATAACACTCTCGGCCATGTGCAGACAAGCACCACACATGGGGGCTGACAATGCATACAGCGTACAATGACACAACAGCAGAAGTGACCATCACCAAGCATGCATACATCTCAAAAATAGACACACCAATCAAAACAACATGTGTAGACTGGAGGTGTCAGCTCACAAACTCACATTCCATGCCAGCAATGGCACCCAACAACCAGGATGAATGTGCACAATGATGTGAAATGACTCACAGGGACTGCATGCAAAATCACAGAAACAGCATCCAGACAAAGGCCCACAACAGCAATACCAATGCACTGGTGCAGATGCACAAACACAAACAGGCAAACTCACACTGCACTTCCGACACAACATGTGTGTGTGTGTCACAGTATCCCCAGGCAACTACACAACACATGAGGGGGGCTGAACCACAGCGACACAGATGTGGACACAGTGCCATACAAAAGTAAACCATCACTGGGACACCCTCAGTGGGCAATCAGGCATTGGGAGATGAGAGGGAGCACAACAGACACATGTGACACAAGCCGGAATGAACACCAACTAACACAGCAAGAGACTGATACACACTACCACTACCCCCAGGGACCTGACAGTGGGGTGACACAAGCATGCATTACACCTCCACTGTGATGACAAAGGCAGATGTCGTACAAACTGGGAAACCCAGACATATGTCCTGTGCCACAAACATACATCACACATACACAAACACAAATCACTCAGCATGGCCCCTCATCCATGGACAAACGGGAGCTAGGGGACCATTCATGCAAACAATCACATCAGTCCACCCTCAACACCACACACCGTGAACTGCAACAATGTGTATCTGTGAAGCCCACATGGACAGGTGACATTGCACATGCACCCATGACAAACACAGGAATGTTGGGATGAACTAAGGTGCACAGACACATCACACAAGGACAGTTTACAACCCTGGGGAATGACAGCCATACTGCACAGTATGCGGTACATGGCCATGACCTCAAAGCTCATGTAACCTTCAAATCCCTACCACAGTCCCAGGACAATGCAGATGCCAAGGAGAAACACAAGGCACACATGCTGACACCTGCCAGCATCGCAGCCGTGAACCCGACAAGTGGGAGCAATCACACACACATACAAATGTCTCAATCACTGAAAACTACCATCTAGGGACAACTACATGATATTGCGAACAAACAAGTGCCTTGGGGAACCCTGACTGTGTCCCATCTGTGTCTGACAACATCATCACCACTCAGAACTGACAAATCCCAATGATGATACACCAATTAACAGTAGTGTGTCATGCACCCACACATCTTGTAGCCCATTGGAAAAGTAGTGGGATGAACCCAGTACCACTCAGCAAGCATCAACAACAGGAACATATCAAGGGAACACTGTCTGTGTATGAAAAGGGATGTGGACACACACACATGCTCATACAACACACACCATGGGCCCAGGCCATGTCACTGGACAACACACTAATTTGAGGGGACACAACTCCTGTGGGAGCCCAGCTGTGCCAAACATATTCACCGCAAGTCCCACTCATGTCTGCAGAACACTTGGTCAGTCAGCCATCAGTTAACACACAATGAAGGCTCTGGTCACAACAGCCTGGGTACAGGAGTCTCCCCTAAGTCATCTGCACATACCCAAAACATATGTCTAGCAAGTTGCACAGAGGCCCCAGTTGCTCCTATTACAATGATGCCCACACCTGTAGGTCCAGTGTTGATGAGCACAAAGTATGTGGAAGTGACAAATTGGACAATGGGAAGCACATCATATGTGCAGGGGTGCAAACCACAGATGCCAATGAAATGCTCACAGAGAGATGTCCGCAAATAGTTGATCCTGACACACCCAGGTATCTGCAAAGGATGACATGGATACCCACCAGAATAGGATATATATCTCATGGACCACAGGGAGTACCTCACATCAACACATCAGTATTCAACATTGTAAACCAAGCATTACAGGTGCAAGGGCATGTAAAACAACATCAACATAATGTACGGCTAAATCAAGTTCACAGGGATAAAGAAAAAAGCTTTAGTCAGCATATCAAAAGTGAAACGTCTGTTCTAACAAAAGGCCAATGGCCAGTCCATGTCCAAATGCCAAGGAGTGCAGGAGTGACAAATTCAGTATATGAAAATCTAAACGTCTGTGCAAACAAAAGGCCAATGGCCAGTCCATGTCCAAATGCCAAGGAGTGAACTAGAGTGACAACTGTCACACCTTGCTTGCCTGCACTGCTAAGGACCGGGGTCATCCCCTCGGAGGGGCATACATGGGGGCAGGCCAGGCACCGCAGGGACATAATCAGGGTGCAGCAGAAGGAGGCAGTGAAGAGGTGGTGGATGCAGGCGAGACACTTGCAACTGCACTGGAGCTGACTGAAGTGGTGGGTGCTGTCACAACTGTGGGGCACAAGTCAGATGGGATGGGTGCCGGCACAACTCCAGTGGGCAGGTCAGATGGAGTGGATTGGCTCACCACTGCAGTGCCCAAGTCAGATGGGGTGGTCGTGGACTACATCCATGGAAGCGGAATGAGGGAGAGGTGAGGTCGGCAGGGCAGGGGGGGACACGGTCCCCACATCAGTGGCACCAACTGTCTGACCAGGTGTGGAGGAGCAAGTGCTGGGGGATGGCCTTAGCATTTTGGGGATGGTGTATCTGCGTGTGGGGGAACCCGGGGCAGGGAGTGGCGGGGGACCCTCTGGAGTGGTGGCCTGGGGATGGAGGACGGAGAATTAGCCTTGGAGCTGCATGGTGGCGGGGGGTCTTGCTCTTCTGGCGCCAGGGGGACTTGCGGGTGGGCGTCTCGGTCTGACTGCGCCTGGGGGAGGGTGTCCGGGTGTGAGGGGCACTCCCTTCTGTGTGTGGGGACTTCCTCTTCCCCTTGTAATCAGGATCTTCAGGGTCGGTGGGGAAAAGGCCAAGGTCACAGAGGAAGAGCTTCTGGGGGGATGGGGTTGCAGGTGAGGCAAGGGAAGGGGGCTGGGAGGGAGAGGTCTTGGAGGACTGTGGAGTGGTTGTGGATGACTGTGTGTGTCAGCAAACCAGCCCCTGTGAGTGTGGAATCAGTCCCCTGCGCTTGCTTGTGTGCACGTCTAGACCTTGGTTTGGGGGTTTCGCTGCTTGGGACAGGTAGGGTGCTAGGAATCGTGGGTGGTGCAGGGGTAGTAGGGGTGCGGGACTGTTGGAGGAGGGACACTGCTGCCATCAGGGAGGAGGCCACGGACTGATTGGTCCTCTGTAGGGCAGACATGCCCGAGGAAATGCCCTCCATGAATGACACCGGTTGTGTCAACAGACCTGTGTGTGCATGGAGGACCTTCAGCATCGAAGTCTGCCCTACATGGATCTGTCGAAGTAAGTCCACAGACTCCTCACTCAGGGCAGCAGGGGACACAGGGGCAGGGGGTGCGGTGCCTGGCACAAAGGAGACATGCTCACGAACACGGGAGCCGACGGGGACCTCTGGGATGGAAGCTGATGGGAGGGGGGTGGTGGTGGTGGTGAGGGTGGTGGTGGTGGTGGTGGCGGTGGCGGTGGCTGGGAAGGAGACAGCCTCACTAGCTGGGGTTTGGTGGCTGCTGACACCCGCCTTCACAAGGGAGTCATCCTCAGAGCTGCTGTGGCCCTCAGCTGGGGGTATCGTGCTGACGACTCTTCTGTGTGGCTCAACTCGCCCCCGTGCCACTGGGTCCACCCGACTCCTCTCCTTCTGTCCCTGTAAGGCTCTGTGGCTCCTCCCGGTCCGTGGAGCTGTCCCCTCCTGTGGCCGTGGATGTATCTGGATAGGAATAGGATGTAACAGAACTACATCAGTCACCTGCACCGACTGCACACACCACAGTGAGTACATCACATCACAGGGCAAGCCCTGGCATTATCAGCTGAACACAGCTCAAAGTGCCTACACTGTTTAGGATAAGACAATTGTCATTCTCAACATCAACCATGGCACACATATCCCTCTTTGACTTTCACACATATGTCCGTTGCATGTTGGATGCTAACACCCCAATGTTCCAACATGCACCATCCACACATTAGTTGTACATGCAAGTGAACATGTAGGAGTATGTCACTATACACATAGCACATCTCTTGCTACTGACTCAGTACAGGTGTCCGGATGAAGGGATGGGCAGAGACTCATTTCACATGCTTGGGATGCATGCCAGCAACACACACTATGATGTACTCATGTCCTGATGGGCAATGCCACAATGGGGTGCATGCTGCACAGTTGAACACAATGCAGGCTCACTCATAGCAAGTTAAATGCCATGGCACTGGGATGCCCTCTAAGTCAGTCAATGCTGTCTCCTGTCACAGGGGCAGGGAATCCAGACAACAACAATATGCACTGACTCACAATCCTAGCTCAGGGGTAAAGCTACCTCTGCAGATGACCGGCACACTTGCCCATCCCATGCAAACAACATATCCAGGACCCAGAAGACCCCACATCATGCAAATCATTCATATGAGTCTCATCAAACACAAATCCCTGTACATTAACACATCACAGTCTGCCATGCATGTAACCCAGCTGCATGAAGGAAACAGTTGCATACACCATTGTGCGCTGTCAGATGATCACACACCTATATGTCACAAAGGTCTTGTCTCTCACAGTCACATCGCAGATGTCATGCTGACCCTCCGAATCATGGACACCCCAGTTGTACGTAGCAACAAGCCACACCCCGATGACACAGAGGCAGACACCTGAGGGCACATGTCACTAAGCACAACCTGCAATATCATACACAGGAGTGGGATTACAGAGTGTTTTTAAATGCCCTTGAGGGGGCAGTGTTTTGCCCCAGACAGTAGTCAGGTGGCTAAGCAAGTGTGACATACTTGATATACATACTCCTGAGGCCCAGAAATTGGAGTCCCCTGCTGCATGGGTTTGTTTGGAATACCCCAGTCACATGTTGCGAGTCAGACCAGCAATTGGTACACATCTCAGGGGCACACACAGATCACATGTCAGATCTCAGGCATTGTGTAAACAATTGACCCACCCATGAAACACACAACAGATTCACGGGAACTGATGCTGACCGGTACCTGAAGTATAGCTGACTGCAGGGACACAGTGCCCTAGTGACACAAGCAACAGACTGGAGGGGCCACACCTGTGGAACAGATGAGGAGGGTGCATCACACAAATGAGGGACCTGAGTTTGGGACTACAAGACCTTCGTAATGTGGAAGTGTGACCAGGACAAAAGACTGCTATTTGCATGTCAGACATAATACACAGATCAGACATGGACTCACCCCCTTCCTGCTGCTGTTTGGCCTTCAACTGCCTATCCAGGTCTGGGAAGACCACCACCAGGATACAGAGCATCTGGGGAGTTAGGGTCCGGTGTCCACCCCTCCTGCGTGGAGGTGACAGCTTCAGCTGGACTCTAGCTATCCTCCGGGTCCAGCCCCGAAGGTCCTGCCACCTCTTCTGGCAGTTGCAGATCCCTCGCTTGTAGACCCCCACAGAACGAACAGCCCGGGCGATGGTCAGCCTGATCTCTTGCTTCTGGTGGGCATCAACCTGTGAGGAGGACAAAGTGAAAAGTACATTAACACACATGCCCCAGATTTGTGCAGCACACATTTGGATATACATGCTCTTTAGCAGCAGGGAAACTATTCATTACATGTACATACACACTTTGGGGGATGAAAGTAGTCAGTGAGAATGCTTGCCACTGGTGTACACACTGCTAGTACTGCTAGTCAGACAACATGCATAATTAGGAGGCAGTGGACTGCACACTCACCTGCTCCCCTGGTGTCCCATAGAGCTTTCTGTACTCTGGAAGGAGCCCGTCCAGCAGGGCCTGGTTCTCCTACTCAGTGAATGCTGGGGCCCTCTTCAGAGTACGTGCCATAGCAGGAGCCAGAGGATGCATAGACAGCAGCAGTGGTAGCAGGGATGTGGTCCAGTAGCATGTAGTGCAGGCAAGTGAGCTCCCTGGGGGCCAGACTGTTAAATGGTAGCGGCAGTCGCAGTTGATAACCTTTCAAGTATTGCCCGGCGGTAATCGCCTCTTATACCATTCGATGCTAAACCAACAAAGAGGCAGGCGCCGGAGACTGGAAGGCAGGAAACAAAGTTTTATTCCGTCGGAGTGGAACACATCAGATCAGACAGCGAGGTATCGTCACGAGGTGCTCTAACTGCATTTCAGAGACCTGGTCTCTTATACACACGTTTATGACTTTATTGCAGGGTTATCATACATGGCACATTCTTGAGATCACTTTGATACATGAAAGAACATCCTCAGAATCCCCGGCTCAGATCCGATCCCACACATAGATACAGTAGAAGTCCCCCACCCCACCCGCAGTAGGAGATGGATATCACACAGCAGGATATTCCGCCAGTTCCCGGGGGTGTGTGCAACCGGTCGGGTCCCAGGGGGTGGGGGCCTCGATCTGCTGTAATCCCTTTGATGTGGGGTGTTTCCCTTACAGTAGGGGCAATAAACTGCATCCGCAGGGCTAGGTGATGGCCTGGGATCGGTTCGGACAATCGGGCGCGGAGGAAAGGGGTTATCGGAAAGGATATATGACCATGTATGGGATGAAAAGGAGGTGTTGGTCAGGCACGGGGTGCGATTCCATGGCAGGGTCGCGCAGAAGGAGAGGTTTTACGGCCCATGTACGAGAGAGCGGGGGGTGGCCAGCGCGCGGGGGATGTTCGCAGCGCCTGAGGGGCGCGCTGGTGATCAGCAATGAGCGGGGAGAGAGAGAGAGTGGGGCGCCTAAAATGGCGGCCGTGCGTTCGCTGTGCGTGGCGCTGGGGAGAGGCAAGATGGCGCAGATAATGTTCAGTTACAAGCTAAATTTCCACAGTCCTCCCTTTTAACATATCTCGCCAGCTTGTTTAGTTCGGATCTATCCCCATAATACTACGAACTTCCACCTCATACAAAGCTTTAATTCGTTCCGCTTCAAAGTTCAAAGTCTTAGGGCAGATGCAGTTCATAAAAAGCGAACATAAAGGTGGCAGACACTGAATCCCCAAGCAACATCCACATAGTATCACAATCAGTATTAGGATAAATGAAAACAGCCTCCATCCCCAACTTCTAATAGTGTCCCAAAACCAACTTCCAAGTGACCATCCTTCTTGCTCCTGATGAACCTCCGCGGAAAGTCTGTGGAGGTGTTCTATTGCTTTGTAGACTGAGGGTGAGTTATCCGGTACGTAGGTACAACAGCTGGACCCAATGATGCGGCATGCTCCTCCACGATCAGCCAGAACCACATCTAGAACGAGGCGGTTCTGAAGAGCCACCAGGCGGACGGCCTGAAGCTCGGCGGTGTTGTTGGCGAGGATGCCAGCCGTAATGTTCATCGCCGTTTCGACTGCCTGAGTTAAGTGGCGGATGGCACGGCTGCTTGCCATTGGACCCCAGAGTGGAACAAGTCCCTTTACTGCATCCAGGAACTGTGCTCCGGTGGAGTCGGCTTGTACAATGTCTTTGGCACGTTTCTGTCGGTGATGGTTTGATGGAGCCACATATGTCGGAGGAAGGACAAAAGCGATGTAGCAGGTGCCTCCCCAACCTTTCGGAAGCCAGGTGTAGGCCTTAGTACCACAGACGAAGTACATATTTGGGTAGGTAACAAAGGAGGGTGGGTCAACTGAGTCCAATGTTCGGGTGATGAGGCAGGAGCTGTGGCCCACCAGCTGCGCCCCCAGGCCTTCGAGGCAAACAAGTCCAGTGATGTTGATGACGGATAGGGCCACTGTTAGGGTGGCGGCCGTCCGTTTCCGGAGGTAAGAGAAGGTGGGTCTGGCTGGGTTGTTGAATACCTGCATTTCAACTCGTTCTTTGGCAGGGATGTCCATGTGAAAGGAAGTGTTTGATCTCAGAGGACAGAAGGGAGCAGAAGTTTTTCCAGTTTTGTTCAGCCAGAACCCATGGCAGAAGTGTGACACAGTTTTGCCGGAAGTGGCATTATCCTTGTAGCTTTCTTGCAGGAGGATTAGCCAAGCGAGGCAGGAGCCATGGACAGAAAAAGGTGAAGGGATGAAAGGGATAGAGTGTCCGGTGGCATGTGGTAGCAATCCACAGATCCAGCAATTAGTGGCATTGGCGGCAAGATTGTGTTGGTGGAGCAACTGCACAAAAGAGTTATTCCAGAACTCCTTACGCCTTTCTCGGAGCTGGGGTGAAAGTGAGATCAGATGGTGTTCTCTCATGGTGGTAGGTTGAACGGTGGTCAGCAATGTCCTGTGAGCAGGTGCGCTCTCCTCTACGATCCAGAAGGTGACCACGAGGAGAAGGCAAAAGAGAAGGGTAATGAAAAGTGCAATAGTCTTTGAGCTGTGCATTTTGTCAGTCTTTGGGATTTTGTAGTGGATCTTCGGACGTCCGGTTGCTTCCATCATCTTCATGTCGGGTGCTTCCATCACCTTCAAGGGACTCGGTTGCGGGCAGAACCACAGACTTTGTTTAGTTTCTCTCCTGGTGGCCTTTGAGGTGGCTAGGCAACCGCTCTGAGATTTCAACTTAGTTTGTGGTCTGCTTAGCCGAAGTTCCCTCCTTTCGTCGTAGGTTATACCCTTCCTTGGATGGCACAGTGGGATCGGGATATTTTGTTAATTCAAGTGTCTCTGTGTCCGGGCAGCGGCTCAGGGATGGTCGGTCTTTGTCCAGAAGTTCCTCTTGGGCGGTGATGTTGTCCGTGGTCGTCAGGGTCGATGATACCTTCTTGCAGTGGTGTGCATACAGCCAATTGCGCTTCCCCTCCACTCGAAAAGCTGTTCGGGTGGTGATCAGGACTTGCAGGGGGCCCATCCACCGGGGCTCCAGACTCTTGGTGCGCTGGAAGTTACGCACTAAGACAAAGTCACCGGGTTGGATGTCGTGCCCGGGGCCCCTGGAAACGTCGGCAATGGCTTGCAGCACCTGCTGATGGATAACAGACAACGTTTTAGTTAGGTTGTACAAATAGTCAGACATGAGGACGTCCGGGACGTCGTGGATGGATGTTGGTTTTGGTGCAGTCCAAAGGTTCATGGGCCGTCCGAAGACGACCTCGTAGGGGGTTAAGTGGTGTTTGGTGGGGGTGGAACGCATTGATAGCAATGCTAGCGGGAGAGCGTCTGGCCATTTCAGTCCTGTGGTGGCAACTATTTTTGCTATCTTAAGCTTCAATGTGGCATTATGTCGCTCAACCAAGCCTGCAGATTGGGGATGGAAGACCGCATGGAACTTCTGTTTTACACCCAGCCCCTTTAAGATGAGTTGGATAACCTCGGCTACAAAGTGGGGGCCGTTGTCGCTCCACAAAATTCGACAAAGGCCGTACCGGGGGAAGAATTCTTTCAGTAGTACCGTTGCGGTAGTCATAGCGGTGTTGTCGCGGGTTGGGTAGGCTTCCACCCACTTGCTGAAGGCACACACAACGACAAGTACGTACTTCAAACCTTGGCACCTTTCTAACTGGATGTAGTCCATTTGTAGGACTTCAAAGGGGTGATTGGGAACCCCAAACCCTCCCCGGGGTACAGCAGTTCCTTTCCCAGGGTTGTGTTGGAGGCATACCAGGCATTGTTGGACCAGACGTTTGGCTGAGTCTGGGATTTTGTCGTTGTGCCAGACTTTGGAGATGAGTTCGATCATGGGGGCAGACCCTATGTGTGCGGGGGAGTGTGCCATGGTCAGCATGGGGATCAAGTATGAGTCAGGTAGCAACCATTTGTTCGAGTCTTTAGTTCGCCAGCAACCGTCATCGTCCTTCAATCCCACCCGTGCCCATTCAGTTAATTCGTGTGGTGAGCTGGCTAATTGGATGTCCCTAATCGTTTCCCTAGCATCCTTCCATTTCTCAGTTTGTGACCTGGTCACATACATACGGGTCGTGGACCTATTCTTGGCTGTGGTTCGGGCAGTAATGTCAGCTAGTGCATTTCCCTGTCCTATAATGTCTGTCACCTTCTTGTGTGCCTGGCATTTGATCACAGCCAGCCGTGTGTGGAGGAGGACTGCTTCGGTCAGGGCAGAGACTAGATCTCCATGCAGGATGGGTGTGCCATGGGAAGTCAAGAATCCCCTCTCCTTCCAAAGGAGCCCAAAGTGGTGAACTACCCCGAAGGCGTATTGACTGTCTGTGTAAATGTTTGCGGTTGTCCCTGCTGCCAGGATGCATGCTCGTGTGAGAGCAATCAGTTCAGCCGCCTGTGCGGATCGCTGTGTGATGCGGGCTGTCTCAACAACTGTTCGGGCTGTGGTGACTGCATAGGCAGCTGAAGTGGTGCCATCGGGGAGCTTGATGCATGAGCCATCCACCCACAGTTCTCCGTCAGGGTCCGGGAAGGCAGTATCTCGAAGGTCAACCCTAATCTTGGTCTGTTCGTCGGTGAGAGTCACGCAGTCTTGTATAGGGGACGCATTGGGGTCAGTGTCAGGGAGAGGTAGTAGAGTGGCTGGATTCAGAGTGGTGCATCGTTTCAATGTGATGTGGGGTGCAAGCAGAGTCAGTTCATAACCAGTCAGTCGTGCGCTAGTCAGGTGTTGAGTCTTGGTCTGGTTCAGGAGGGTGTCAACCGCATGGGGTACCAATACAGTGAGGGGGTTCGAGAGCACGATCCCCTCACTTTGCCGGATAGAGACAGCAGCGGCGGCTACTGCTCGAAGGCAGGCGGGCAAAGCTCTGGCTACAGGGTCAAGAGTGGCAGAGAAGTAGGCACAAGGGCGTTGTTTAGGACCTATGGACTGGGTTAGGACAGACAACGCGCATCCCTCCCTTTCGTGGGTGTAGAGGGAGAAAGGTTTAGTGTAATCTGGGGTTCCTAGGACTGGTGCTGAGCAAAGGGCATCTCGTAATTCTTTGAAGGAGGATTGGCATTCGGGTGTCCAGGGGAGAGGGAAGGGGGCATCTTTAGCCAACAGGGAAAGCAGAGGTTTTACAATAAGACTGAAGTTTGGCAACCACTGTCGACAGAAGGAGGTGAGGCCTACTAGAGACCGCACTTGCTTCTGAGTTTTGGGAACAGGGGTTTCTAGGATGGTCTGAATTCGGTCAGGTGTAAGTTTCCTCCCGTCCTTGGATAGGAGGTGGCCTAGGTATGTCACTTGGGGTTGGCAGAACTGTAACTTCTTCCTGGAGACCTTGTGACCGTTCTCCGCGAGGAAGTGGAGGAGGTGAATGGTGGCTGTGACAGCAAGTGGGGTGGTGTCGGCCGCCAAAAGAATGTCGTCGACGTACTGTATTAACACCACTCCATCGGGTAATTGGACTGCATCTAGTTGTCTCTTGAGGGCTTGGCTATAAATGCTGGGACTCTCAGTGTAGCCTTGGGGTGCCCTACAGAATCTGTACGAACTGGCTTTTAAAGTGAAGCCGAACAGGTAGCGGCTGTCTGGGTGGATGGGGATGGAAAAGAATGCGTTCTTGAGATCAATAACAGTAAAGGTGGTGGCAGTGGACGGAATCAGGGTGAGGATGGTGGTGATGTCTGAGACCACGGGGTACTGAGGTATGATTACTTTGTTAACTTCTCGTAAGTCAACAATGAAGCGGTATGCTTTCTCATCTCCCTCGCCTTGCTTCTTTACAATGGGTAGGATAGGGCTGTTGCAAACATTACTGACTACTTCTTCTACTACTCCTGCATCGACTAGGGACTGGATGATTTCCACCAATGCCTTCTCGCCTTCGGGCGATATTCGATACTGTGGAAGCTTTGGGAGCACTGCGTCCGGTCGGACGGTTATGTGTACTGGGTCGATCACCATGCGCCCTACATATGAGTCGGTTTTAGCCCATAGATGTGAGGATAACGTGTCGAGTAGGGACAGGTCAGCATCGGTTATAGAGAGCATACGTCGTGTGCGACAAGGTCTGAACAGATCTGGGTTACCGTGCAGGATGACTCGAACTCCGTCTGGGGAACATCTGATGGTAGCTCGGAAATGTTTTAGCAAATCGAGTCCCATAATAGCATCGGGGGTGTTGGAGGAGAGCAGAAAGGTCGTGTCAGTGGCGTTATCTTCTAAGTCAAAGGAGATTGGTGCTGACAAGGGGTTAGTGGAGGGCGTTCCATCGAAGCCTATTGAGGTTACGTGTGAGCCAGACAAGGGTGCCCTATGAATCAGTCGTTTAGATAACGCACTACGTGTCGCCCCAGTATCTACCAGGAATGGAGACTTTGTGCCCAAGACCTTAGCAGTGACGTAAGGACCTTGCTGGTCAACACGGAGTTCGACTGGATCCCTCCCTTGCCCCTGGCGGTCCTATGCGAAGTCATGGGTGCTTTCGTAGTCGGACTGCTGACACTGGTTTTGTCGGGGGCGATCAAAGGTGTTTGGTCTGCCTGGCCTGTCGTTGATGGCGTCGTTCGTGTACCCTCGTCCCTGTCCTCTACTTCTGGGGTCATATGCTATGTCTCTGGTGTCCCTATTTTTGTTCATTTCCAGAAGGACCGGGCACTGGGATTTCCAGTGTCCGAACCCTCTACAGAACGCACATTGGTTCCCATCTAAATCTCTTCGTCCGGTGTAGGGTGCAGGTGTATGGTCTCTAGGGGGTAGCTTTCTAGAGGCGGTTGGTTGGTAATTCCCTTTAGGGGGCTCCCTTCCTATGGTCACCCCTTGCAACTGTGCTATCATTACCCTCTCCTTCAGTTCCTTTTTCTTTCTCTCGGACGCCCTGTCATTCTCATTCTTTTGGTGTTCGTAGTATTGGGCCATCTGGAGGATTGCTGTGGGTTTGGAGGCTGCCCAACTACTCTCGCTGGTCTGTAGCTTCAGGGAGACTTCTTGTGACAGACCCTTCACATAATTCTGGACAAAGAGCTGATGTCCGGTTGCAGTGGTCATGTCCTGGCCACTATAATCGGAAAACACGGTCTCGAATCGAGAGAAGTATTCAGACACATCCTCCTGGGGTTTCTGGCGACAAGCCGTCACTATCGACCAGTCTACCTTTCTTTCTGGGATTAGAGTCTTCGGGCCCGATTCACAGAACTAACTTAAGACAAAATCCTAAACTTACTACCATTTTGGTATTCACAGAAGGCACTTACTCATTTTGGTATTCACAGAAGGCACTTACTCATTTCGGTATTCACAGAAGTTAGGAGTCCTAACTTTAGGACTTCTAAATGCCTTCTGTGAATACCGAAAGTCTTAAAATTAGGATTTTTCTCAGTTTAGTAGTAGTATAGTTAGGACTCCTAACTTTAGGACTAGTAAATGCCTTCTGTGAATAACGAAAGTCTTAAAATTAGGATTTTTCTCAATTTAGTAGTCCTAAGTTTAGGACTCCTAAGTTTAGGACTCCTAAATGCCTTCTGTGAATACCGAAAGTCTTAAAATTAGGATTTTTCTCAGTTTAGTAGTAGTATAGTTAGGACTCCTAAGTTTAGGACTCCTAAATGCCTTCTGTGAATACCGAAAGTCTTAAAATTAGGATTTTTCTCAATTTGGTAGTCCTAAATTTAGGACTCCTAAATGACTTCTGTGAATACCGAAAGTCTTAAAATTAGGATTTTTCTCAGTTTAGGAGTCCTAAGGTTAGGACTCCTAACTATACTACTACTAAACTGAGAAAAATCCTAATTTTAAGACTTTCGGTATTCACAGAAGGCATTTAGGAGTCCTAAACTTAGGAGTCCTAAATTTAGGACTACTAAATTGAGAAAAATCCTAATTTTAAGACTTTCGGTATTCACAGAAGGCATTTACTAGTCCTAAAGTTAGGAGTCCTAACTATACTATAACTAAACTGAGAAAAATCCTAATTTTAAGACTTTCGGTATTCACAGAAGGCATTTAGGAGTCCTAAAGTTAGGACTCCTAACTTCTGTGAATACCGAAATGAGTAAGTGCCTTCTGTGAATACCAAAATGAGTAAGTGCCTTCTGTGAATACCAAAATGGTAGTAAGTTTAGGATTTTGTCTTAAGTTAGTTCTGTGAATCAGGCCCATCAATTTCTGTACAATCTTGTCTGGGAGCTCAATATGGCTTTCAGGGGTTTCTGTCCCGGTTCTCGCTGTTTGTCTATGGTATCAAGTTGTACCCAGGTATATCCGAACGGCTCAGCGTGGTCAACTTTCCGGATTTGCTTCCACACATCAGCCGGCAGACATAACCCGAAGAACAAGTCGATATCTGCTAAGGTCATTATTGTTGAACCTAAGGCTGTACCTAGTTCGGTGTAGAAGGCAGTCGGGTTCTTTCTTAAGTCGGGTAGGGTTTTTCTAAAGGTCAAAATGTCTTGTCGGTCCCATGGCTGGTAGACCAAGTTATATACAACCCTTCCCTTCGCATCTTGGTGGTTGATGTCATCATGTGTTCCCTGACCTCGTGGGGGGACCCAGTAGGGGGCGGCTTCTTTGATGGGCATCATGGTATCAGCCCTTCCTGCCTGGGGTTCAGTTGCTATGGAGGTTTCTGCTTTGGTTGTCTGTCTGTGCTCTTTAAGGTGCCGGAAGACCTCGAGTGTACGAGTGAAGAGGTCCGTCACATCGCCCTCTCCGTCTTCCCCAATGTCTACCTTCCTATATAGGACCGCTAAGCCTTCGGGACCTTTATCGTGGTACCTATCCTCATATGTATTCAGGGCGTGATAACAAAGTCGTACGACAAAGTGTCGTCTGCGGTTGTCGGCATCCGAGTTATACACGTCTGTTATATACTCCTCACTTTCCTTTCGCTCTACCAGTGTCCTTACCATCTTATCGATTCCGTCTCATTCATCCTTTGTTAGTCGATTCATTCTGGTGGAATCTTTCTTTCTCATCTCAGGGTCATCTAACGTTATCGCCAACGTTGTGTTCAGTACAAGAGGCTCGGCCGGCGCAGAGGCCGTGAGGACCGAGGCCCTGGTACTGCTTTCGCTTGTGTTTGGGGGTTGTGGGTGTTGCATTACCGGTTGGGAGGGTGCGTATGGAGGGGGCATGTAGATGATCGGGGGACCTAATAGCAATTCGTCATTCGTTCGTTGCTTGGAAGGCAACTCAGGGTAGAGCATAGAGGGGGTCCTAACAGGGTACTGGCCTGATGTTTCAGGCTCTTGTTTTAGTTTAGCTTCCCTTCTCTCCTTTATTTCTTCCTCTAACTTTCTAGCGGCAAGGTGAGCTGCCTTTCGTAATTCCTTTTCTGCTTTCACTTCTTCCCTCTTTTTCCGTTGCGTTGCTTCTTTGCGCCACATGCCGATACTGTCAAGCATAGTAGGCGTCGTTTTATTACTACGTAGAGCTATTTCTAGCGTTTCTATTTTATGGTCATCGAAGGATCCCATCAGTGGCCACTGAATCTCGGGGTCCTTCTTTGTATATTTATGCCATAGCTTGCTATAAGCTACGGCGACTAGTCCATATTTAGTGAACATGTCCTTATTAGGGGTGCCCTCCAGTGGAGCCGGATGGTTCACCTCTAATAAGCGGTCCGGGCAGAACCAACTACCAATCAGTGGGGAGAAGATAGGCATGACGGGTTACAACGGGGACAAAAGTCAGCACTACCTATCTTTTCACTGCTTGCAAAGACTAGATAGAATATCTCTATTCCACGTTATTTGTAAGCAGAGAATACCTCCAAAGAACCAATATCGAACAACTAGTGTTCGGACAATCAATCAATCAATGGTGAGAAAGAGATAGGCACGACGGGTTACAATGGGGACAAAAGTCTGCGTTACCTACCCTTCACTATTTGCAAAGACTAGACAGAATATTTCTATTCTACGTTATTTGCAAACAGAGAATATCTCAAAGAGCACTATCCTTCAAAACAATCAATATTCGGACAATCAATCAGTGGGGAGATAAAAATAGGCACGACGGGTTACAATGGGGACAAAAGTCTGCGTTACCTACCCTTCACTATCTGCAAAGGAAGAGAGAGTATTTCTACTCCTCCCCGTTTGTAGACAGCGAATATCTCAAAGAGAACAATCAATAAGCAAATACTAGTATTTCAATCAATCAATCAATCGTTTCGCAATTTGTCGTGTTTCACGACCTTACCCGGACCGCGTGGACAGTTTCTCGTCTTCCGCCTCCAGCGCCCGATCGTCCTCTACTCTCCGTTATTGCCGCGGCACTCCTGATGGTTCCCAGTCAGGACCGTAGATCACTCGAGAGAGGTCTGCTCGGAACCAGTGAAGTTTGGATGATCGGCTGCCAGACGAGGGTCTATCGGGCAGGAGCTCTCCCGATCGTTGCAGTCGTTCACTCTGTCGTCGGGACCTCTCCCACTGGATCCATGTGTCGCTGATGGGCCCCACGCTTGGGACGCCAATTGTTAAATGGTAGCGGCAGTCGCAGTTGATAACCTTTCAAGTATTGCCCGGCGGTAATCGCCTCTTATACCATTCAATGCTAAACCAACAAAGAGGCAGGCGCCTGAGACTGGAAGGCAGGAAACAAAGTTTTATTCCGTCGGAGTGGAACACATCAGATCAGACAGCGAGGTATCGTCACGAGGTGCTCTAACTGCATCTCAGAGACCTGGTCTCTTATACACACGTTTATGACTTTATTGCAGGGTTATCATACATGGCACATTCTTGTGATCACTTTGATACATGAAAGAACATCCTCAGAATCCCCGGCTCAGATCCGATCCCACACATAGATACAGTAGAAGTCCCCCACCCCACCCGCAGTAGGAGATGGATATCACACAGCAGGATATTCCGCCAGTTCCCGGGGGTGTGTGCAACCGGTCGGGTCCCAGGGGGTGGGGGCCTTGATCTGCTGTAATCCCTTTGATGTGGGGTGTTTCCCTTACAGTAGGGGCAATAAACTGCATCCGCAGGGCTAGGTGATGGCCTGGGATCGGTTCGGACAATCGGGCGCGGAGGAAGGGGGTTATCGGAAAGGATGTATGACCATGTATGGGATGAAAAGGAGTTGTTGGTCAGGCACGGGGTGCGATTCCATGGCAGGGTCGCGCAGAAGGAGAGGTTTTACGGCCCATGTACGAGAGAGCGGGGGTGGCCAGCGCGCGGGGGATGTTCGAGAGTGGGGCGCCTAAAATGGCGGCCGTGCGTTCGCTGTGCGTGGCGCTGGTGAGAGGCAAGATGGCGCAGATAATGTTCAGTTACAAGCTAAATTTCCACAAGACAGCCTTATATCTGTGCTGCAGAGGCAGACTCTGTGCCATGTGTCCCAAGTGATAGGTCCAACACGGTTGCATTCTATGAATCTGGCCAATCCATTTAAAAGTACGACTCGCACACGCCTTCCGCATTGTTCAAATCTTCACCTTCATGGAACACTTGAAATTGCAACATTGTTGTAGGCATCCAACTGAATTTCCAGTGCACAACTCATACAAGTTTTGAATCCGCATCCGTCTCCATGACAGTCCTGAGCCAATGGGTGCACCCGGCTCGTTCAACTGACTGTACAACGCGTATTTTGAATATACACATGCACCCGTCTCCACACGATTAAATGGCCAAGGCGTACACCTGTCTCGGACCATGCCTGTCCGACGCGTATACATGATAGTCACCCACGTCGGACCTCATTGTATTCAATGGCAAAGCGTACGCACGGCTCGGACATGACCCGCGCAATGCGTACGCATTGTCACCCGCGTCGGACCTCATTGCATTTAATGGCAAAGCGTTCGCACGGCTCGGACATGACCCGTGCAATGCGTACACATTGTCACCCGTGTCGGACCTCATTGCATTCAATGACAAAGCGTACGCACGGCTCGGACATGACCCGTGCAATGCGGACGCATTGTCATCCGCGTCGGACCTCATTGCATTCAATGACAAAGCTTACGCACGGCTCGGTCATGACCCGTGCAATGCGTACGCATTGTCACCCGTGTCGGATCTCATTGCATTCAATGACAAAGCATACGCACGGCTCGGACATGACCCGTGCAATGCGTACGCATTGTCACCCACGTCGGATCTCATTGCTTTCAATGACAAAGCGTACGCACGGCTCGGACATGACCCGTGCAATGCGTACGCATTGTCACCCGCGTCTGACCTCATTAGTGTGACTATTATACGGATGCAACACACATATACTGGCCATGGACACCTGCGCACACCTGCCACACTATAGCATTGGCCACACAGTGTCCCATGGCATGCAAGGCTGCATTCCCTAGGTGTTTGGGGGGGCCAGAGCTGTTTTTTTGGCTGGCACTTTGTGCAGCCACTCCCAGGCTGTGCACGTTTACTTGGGGGCAGATTCATTTGTGTGTTGTGTACATTACCACTGTGATGTGCAATTGGACAGTAATGGGCATGAGACAAGGCCACAGTGTCAGGTTGGAAATGTTTAGGACTTGTCACATTCACCCTGAGTCCTGGGGGTGATGACATATCCGTCACTGTGAGACCTGTAGCCACAATACTGATGTGCACACACAGTCTGTGTGCATGTTGTGTCTCAGATGTGTCTGATCACATGTTACCAATGGGTGACAGTCTCCACATTCATCTGGTATATGAATCAACCTTGATGGGGTGTGTGTCTAACAGACGTACATGTTGGGCCAACAGTCACCACTACCTGTGGGACTTACGCGTGCCTTGTGGTGTGTACGTGCTACGCCATGTCCATTGTTGTGTTGATGTGGCAGTACAGGGAGCCTGGGTTTCTGCATGGCAAAGATCTGTGATGCCTGGGAGACATGAGGCCTTAATTGTCACTGGGGTGTGTTTTTTTAACGTTGCAGCGGCACATAGGTTGGGTGACACAGCCAGATGATTGGCCCATTGCACTACATGGGACTCATGTGGACATGTGGAATTGAAATGTGAGGTGGTGGTCTTGTGGGTGACATCTGTGTCCATGACCAACAGCACACACCTCAGTACATTGTGTAATGTTATGAACTAGCATGTGATAGTGATCGTGGTCATGGCCACATGGGGGATGTACTGACAATCTTCCTTTGTGCATCTCTGTACTGCAGGGCACCAGCTGTCCATCGTCCGTTCCCAGACCTTGCAACCATGCAGAAACGCGACTGCATCAGACGGTACCCCTTCACCAGGCCACTGATTGCGGAGTTGGCGGAGCAGTTGGCGCCACATCTGCTACCTGGCCGGACATACCCTACAGCACTGACGCCAGAGGTGAAGGTGATGGCAGCCCTGCACTTCTTTGCTACCGGTACCTTCCAGTACACTGTGGCTACTGCTGGTGGTATGTCGCAAACGAGGTTTAGTCGGGTGCTACGCGATGTCTTGGAGGGGATGTTGCAATTCCTCGACCTGTATATCAAGTTCCCGAGCACAGATGAGCTCCCTGAAATTAAGGATGCCTTTTATATACTGGGGAGGATGCAGAACGTCATTGGATCTATTGATGGGACACATGTTGCCCTGATACCACCACAGGCACATAAGCAGGCATACCGGAACAGGAAGCACTACCATTCGATCAATGCTCTGGTGGTCTGTCTTGCTGACATGTCGATCACACATGTGTGTGTACGATTCCCTGGTTCTGCGCACAATGCCTACATTATGAGGAGTAGTCACATTGCAACACTGATGTCACAGATGCCAGCTCAGCGTGCCTGTCTTGTCGGTGTGTACTGACTGTTTCTCATTGTGTGTGGTTGTCACTGTTGTATTCCGCACTCCTATAAAACTCAGCTACTTGTTCATTTTTGTGTGTGTAGGTGACTCCGGATACCCCAACATGCTGTGGTTGCTGACACCCCTCAGGAACCCTGTGACACCAGCCAAGATGCGCTACAATGAGGCACATGGTCGGAGCAGGAGGGTGATTGAGCGGACATTCGGCCTCCTGAAAAGCCGCTTTCGCTGACTGGACAAGACCGGAGGGGCCCTCCCATATGAGCCTGCGAAGGTGTGCAAAATAATACTGGTCTGCTGCATGCTACACGACATGGAGGTGCGGAAGGAGGTGCCTCTCATCCAGGATGACGATCACGATGACCAACCTCCGGCACCTGTGGAGGATCCCGGCCTGGGCCAAGATGCCAGTGATGATGAAGATGATGGTGACGTCCGCTCCCAGCTCATCAACAACTTCTTCACCTGAATGTGAGTTTCCAGGGTTGTTATGTGAATGTATGGAGGTAGCCTGGAATGTGTTGAGCCAGCTCTGTTGCTGTCTGAGTGTGTCTGTGTGCCACTTGACTGGATGTGTGCTGTGATGTGTCCATTCAGCTGGTGTGTACTCCCCAATAGGGTAGTACTGCTAACTAGTGTTTGTGTAGGTGTTTTGCAACATGTTTTGTGCAAGAGTATTGCATTTCTCTCCTGTTCGTCTGTGCTTTTGACTGTATCTTGTCTGTCCTTCCCAGGGTACTTTTCCTGTTGTGTGGTCAACACTGACACCCAACACCCAGAAGCCAACACCAGTGTGGAAGTTGACAATTCCCATCAACTGATGTACCCCACATCCCTGGACTTCCATTCTCCAACACATTGGGAGCGTGTGTCCACTTTTACGTAGAATTACCGTGCAACTAGTGTGGAATAAATGTGTTGCTGATGTGTAATGAACCTGTGCTACGCTTGTTATGTGCGTTGTCTATCTTCCCACATCTGAGTGACATCTGCTTACCTCACCTGTGGACTTGTTGCCACTGACTGGGCTTGTTGTTGTGTCTGTGCATGCCAATGTGTTTCAGGTCAACATCATTGTGTGTGATGAGTAACATGGCCATGGTGAGTATGTTTTGTGTTGCCATAGTGGTGTGTCTCCCTCACATGTGTCACATCCCCATGACTCACCTTACATTGGTCACATTGTTGCAGTATTTGGCATGCACTGTGTTGTGTAGCAGATCGACATCTCCCTGTACATGACAATTTGGAATCACAACTTAGGCAAGTATGGTGTACTGGTGAGTTTATTTACAAACATGTGTGAAGGAAGTGCACAGGATGGTGGGTGCTGTACAGTGGTTTGGGAATCCAAAGTTCACATTGGAGTTAGAAGTGCTGGTAGATGAAATGTCCAGAGTAAACTCCACAGTCATCTGATACATTGGCCCAACATGAACCCTCCATGTCAAGTTGGCGAGTTGTGTGCGATTGGACAAGGTGAACGGGTTGCGCACAAAGAACATTGTCCAGAACAGGTTTGGAGTGGGACATCTGCCTCTCACATGTCCTTCTTCAGACGACCCCTCTTCTTCCGGGGGGGATCCTCATGTGCATGCCTCTACGGTGCAGGAGACTCTCCGCCAGAGTCCTCCTCCCTCCCTGCGGCGCTGGCAGATGGTGTTGCGACAGATGTTGTGGGCACACAGGGGGGTGTGGACAGGTTGGTGTTGATCTGGAGGAGGCATTGTAGTATGTCCCGATGCACCGCAGTGATGTCATCCCACTTGGCCTCTATGCGGGCATGGTGGGTGACCTGCTTGTGTTGCATGTCCTTGAGGATCCCCACTACCTGGCCAAATCCTCCGGTGCTATCCTGGTACGCATCTAAGATGTGTGCCAGTTGGGGGTCATCATGCAGTCCAGACCCCTCTGCAAGGTGTGCGCTGTGCCTCCCACCCCTCCCAGCACCCCTCTCCACACGGGCAGGAACAGCGGCGGTACGCACAGGTGACACTGGGACCCCTTGGGTGGGGTTGCTGGTGGTGTTGGCTGTAGCTTCCGGATGGTCCTGTGTCCCTGTGCTGTGGGTGTTGATTGTCCTGGGTCTGTCCGTGTTGGCAGGGGTGCCCTGTCGGTGTCCAGATGCTGGAGGCATGGGTACGGGGGTCAGATGTTGATGCTGATGGTGCTGCATGATGGCTCACACCGGAGGGGCCAGGTTGGTCGTCGTCATCCGAAGCGGACAGTGAGAGAGTCAGACCAGAGAGCTCAGTGTCCACCAGAGTCTGGGACTGGGTATCCTCGTCATTTGGTGCTGGGTGCCCAGCACCACCTGTGTTTTGAAGAGACACACAATGTGATTTAGGTTTCTACATGCATCGTTGGTTCACAAACATTCTAACAGATGCCAGCCTGTACACTGCTTTTTCCCAGCTTGTCATTGACAGAGTTTGATATTGTTGTTGGCCATTTCCCACAACAGAGCCCAGTGTCAGACATCTTATCAGTCCCTTCCCACTCCTGTGAGGCGAGTATGGTTCAGTTTGATCTTGCTGGGCCATGTGGGTGGTTGTAGGTTGTCTGTGACTCTGACTCCCATCATACTCTTGGCTACACCCCCCTTCCCAGCATGCCCATGCTTCCTCCCTCTTGACTCTGCTTCCCTGTGAGGGGGTGTGACAGCAATGGCAAGATGGCTGACTGTGTAGTCCTGATGTATGATGTTGGCTATTTCCCAGCATGGCCTTGTGCTCCCCACAACAGAGCCCAGTGTCAGACATCTTGTCAGTCCCTTCCCACTCCTGTGAGGCGAGTATGGTTCAGTTTGATCTTGCTGGGCCATGTGGGTGGGTGTAGGTTGTCTGTGACTCTGACTCCCATCATACTCTTGGCTACACCCCCCTTCCCAGTATGCCCATGCTTCCTCCCTCTTGACTCTGCTTCCCTGTGAGGGGGTGTGACAGCAGTGGCAAAATGTCTGACTGTGAAATCCTGGTGTTTGTTTGGCTACAAATCCCAAGTGAGCCCCTGTGCTTCACACAATAGCACCCAGTATGGGGTATCTTTTGCTGATATTTCACAGAGGTGTGTGACAATGCATTGTACCCGGTGAGTTGTGTGGAGTTTGTGTTGAGGGGGTGTGTGTCTCCACATGCTGGTAAGTATGGTCAGAGCTGTCAGTCCTCCTTCCCACCCTGCCAGACATCCCACCATGAAACGTGCTTCCATTGTAGGACGTGCAAGTTGTCTTTCAGGATGTCAATCAGTGGTGTCCTGCTTCTGATTTGCACACACGTCCTAGCAGGGTCTTATGCTCTCCACAGCAGGACCCAGTGTCAGCCATCTTGTCAGTCATTTTCCACTCCCTGTGATGTGGGCATGTTTCAGAGAGGTCTTGATGGGCCAATCAGGAAGGTGTGCATTATCTGTGACTACAGGTCCCATCATGCTTTTGGATACACTCACTTCACCTGCATCCCCACTATTCCTTCCTGACAGTCAGCTGCACTGTGAGGTGGTGTATTTGTGGTGTCAAACTGTCTGGCAGGGTCTATTTGGGTTAGTGCCACTGGCTTGCTCTATTTGTTTGTAGGTTGGTGCATGTCATGGACAGTTCCCAGTCACTATGAGATGGCAGGTATTGTGTGTGTCTGAATGGCATACACATCTTGGGCTGATTATCTATTGGTTAGTGTAGCTTTGCTTGGGGTGCATGGTTTCACTGTCCCCTTGCCACACAATCTTGGGTATGTTGTTTGTGTACTCACCAGGCTCTGGGATGTGTGTTTGGCCATGGACGCTCTCTGGTGGTAGGATGTCCCGCACCTTCTCCTCCCAGGTCCTGAAGTAGACTGGTTTGGCAGGAGGGACACCGCCGGTGCACTGACTCAGGGCGTGATCTTTTTCTATGAGTTTCTTGACCCTCCTGTGCACATCATACCACCTGTTCTGGTTGTCGTCCTTTGTGCGCCTTGCTGGTGCTTGTGCGTTCACCTTGTCCACAATCCTCGCCCACATCTTGGTTTTCTGTGAGATGGTGGTCCTTTGAACCAATGTACCAAACAAATGTGGCTCTACTCTGATGATCTCGTCGACCAGCACTTCTAACTCACTATCTGTGAACTTTGGATTCTTCTTTGGAGGCATGGTGATGGGTGGTGGTGGTGAGGGATGTGTGTGTGAGGGTGCAAGTGATGGTGGGTTGGTGTTGGTTTTGCTGTGTGTATGTGTGTGTGCTTTTGTATGAGGTGCTGATGGTGTGTGAGTTGTGTGATGTGTGAGCTGTGAGTGTGTCTGTGGTTGCTGTGTACTGGTGTTTGCTGCTGGCTGTGTCTCCTGTTTGCAAGGGATGATGGTAGTGATTGTAGTCCTTTATATAGTTGGAGTTGTGGGTGTGTCTTTGTCCCATGTTTATTTGTTTTGGTATTTATTGGCTTTGTCATTTCTTCTTTGGTCCTTTTTTTGTCTTTTTACCTTTGTGTTTTGTAGGTCTGAAGCAGACATTCATGTGATGGAAACGGACGCTGCTGTTGTCTCATGCGGTCTTCTCCGCCTCGTTCACGTTGCCTGTCTTCTGTGTTTGGTACGCGTCATTCGCAGCGGTCTCTATTGCTTATGTGCCGGGTTGTCTGTGCGTGTCGGTCGTGCGGCTTGGTCTCCGTGCGAGTCGGTCTGGTTTTAGACGCATTGCATCGTACTGCGCTAATCGTACATCGCGGGTACGGGTCGGTCGGGTTCATTCTGGGTTTGTGTCGGTCGCTGAATATTGCGTCGGTTTTCCGGCCGGATCACTATTTTCCCTACGGCTCGGTCGTATGGCTTGTATTCCGTACGTGTCGGTTGTAATTCACACGCGTTGCATTGTACTGCACGGGTCGTACGGTGCTGGTCTGTGTCGGTCGGTATTCGGTCCGGTTCCGTGTCGGTCGGTTCATTTTGTGGCCGGAATGGGCCCCTTAATTTAAACATCCACTCTCTCCCACTGCTGCATCTGCTGCAGAAAATGCAGATCAGAAATGTGCAGCAATGAGAAGACAGAATGGAAGTTAACGAGAAATATTGATAGACCATCTGGTAGCTTTGCAGAGAGGTCTATGCATTGCATTTGCCAAGAGAAATCATGAACAAAGGCAAAACTGAGGCACACACTTTGACTGTGTCGTGTGAGTTTTAATAGCGAATCTGGCAATAGGTCGTGTGGCAACAGTGGAGGCAAGCTTGCCCAGAGAATGGCGATGGTGGACCAAACTTAGGTTCAGCAAGAATATTTAGCAGGATGTAGAAATGCATCAACAAGTTAACTCAGTGGAATCAAAGGTGCCCGGGAAATGTCAGTAATGTGTGCGCTGGTGCAGAGAAGAGCTTTGTGTTTGTTTGTAAAAACTTGCACCATCTAAAATACACTTACAAACTCTTTGATTCTTTGAGTTAGTGCATGAGCTTCAGATAGCACAGTTCGGAAATAGTGAGCAGTTGTTGCCTCTCCCTGTTTATGTAGAATTTCTGATGTAAGAGTTGTAGACATTGAAATATCTAACAATGGGGCAGGGGGATTCTGCTCTGACCAAGTGTCCACATTCATGAGTGGGCCTCATGTGTGAGTCTTATAAGTGATATAAGTGGTAATGTTGGAATCTATTTTCAAACTTAGTTCTAAAGTATGCCAGTGAGCAATACCAGCAGTTCTCAGCTGAGTGGATTCCATGCTTCACACATGCATCAGGCATACCCCCATTGCACCTATTCTGGAGACTACTTTCAGATGCCCCTGCTATAACTGCCAAGATGAACCATGTTAGTCAATGTAATACACATGAACTGATAGTCAATTACGTCTTTAGCAGAGTCACATCAATTCCCAATGATAAATCTGTATTTTATTCCACAATAAATGTGGAGAAGCTGAAATTAATAAAGATAAGGCACATAGGGAATTCATCTTTTTGCCCTGTTTCTCCATTTTCTTATTCCTGATACCTTGAGATATGGTACTTCAGCAGCTGACCTTTACTCCCCCTTGCAACTCTCTTTGAGAGCCATACCCTCAGTACGTTCAGGTTGCTAACTAAACGCCTGACTATCCCTTCCCATTTCAGGTAAGAGCACGAAATGGAACCTCGCTCGCTCAGAAATGTATCTGAGGCTATGCCACTTAAAGCTTTCGCACCCATAGCTAAATATATTTAAATTGTCATCACTTGCTTTTTTCATAAGGTTGTGACATTTGTGAAATAGATAAGAGCTTCAATTTTGTCAATGTATGATTCATAATAGTAGTCTACTTTTGTGGCTACATTTGCTGCAAGCAAATCCATGTGCACGGTGCAGACCAAATAAACAAGCATTTGCAATGCAATAGGTCCCGCATTAATTAAGTTTGAGCTATTGGCATTGCCGGCTGTTTGTGTGTGTGCCTGGTGGAAGCGTGCACTGACAGCTGGTGGTGTGTGTGCCTGATGGAAGTGTGCACTGATGGCTGGTGGTTTGTGCCTGGTGAAAGCATGCATTGACGGCTGGTGGTGTGTGTGCCTGGTGAAAGCGTACACTGACGGCTGGTGGTGTGTGTGTGCCTGGTGAAAGTGTGCACTGACGGCTGGTGGTGTGTGTGTGCCTGGTGAAAGCGTGCACTGGCGTCTGGTGGTATGTGCCTAGAGGAAGCATGCACTGACGACTGGTGGTGTTTGTGCCTGGTGAAAGCGTGCACTGACGGCTGGTGGTGTTTGTGCCCAGTGAAAGCGTGCACTGACAGCTGGTGGTGTTTGTGCCCGCTGAAAGCCTGCACTGATGAATGATGGTGTCTGTGCCTGGTGAAAGTGTGCTCTGATGGTGTGGTTGTGTGTGTGGTTGTGTGTGTGATTGTGGTTGTGTGTGTGGTTGTGTGTTGTTGTGGTTGTGTGTGTGTGTGGTTGTGTGTGTTTGGTTGTGTGTGTGTGTGGTTGTGTGTTGTTTTGTATGTGGTTGTGTGTGTGGTTGTGTGTGTGGTTGTGTGTGGTTGTGTGTGTGGCTGTGTGTGGTTGTGTGTGTGTGGTTGTGTGTGTGGGTGTGGTTGTGTGTGTGGTTGTGATTGTGTGTGCTTGTGGTTGTGTGTGTGGTTGTGGTTGTGACAGCCGAGTCATGTAATATAGCCACCTATGACAAAGGTAATAAATGCGCAGGCCCATTGGCCCCTGTTGCTGTACCTTCTTGGACCTGGCCCAGTTAAAGCTGTAGAAAGTGTAATGTTACCAACAATTAAGCATATCGAAAGCATACATACATAATAGTGGCTATTCTCACATAAATATTTAACTGCAAAATAAAGTGTTACTGTGTTACTAATAAAAACGGTCTAGTCATTAAGGGCGAATTTGTAACTTCAAGCAAACGTTTCCAGATTTGAAGCTTGCAGAAGCTCGATTTAGTCACAGCGCTACACGTAAGCTCAAAATCAAATGTGGTTTTAGGTGGCCAAAAGCAGACCGAATGTCTGCGATAGTGTGAGGTTTTGGAGTGAAAATCTACACTTTAGAAAGGAAACAAGGGCAGGCTAATTAATCGCTAACAAGCAGAGGAAGACAGATTGAAATCTATTCGTAGTCAGCATCTGTGGGATGCAAATCAGGCACAGCAAGCTGCTAAAGTTGTGTTCACACCGAGGCACGCCAACAACTATTAAAAATAAAAACATTTGACCTACAGCTCGCAAATGCTATTAATCACAAAAAAACTTTAACCTAATTTATTTATACATTTTATACTAACTTACTGGGTAAATCTATTAAATAAAATAAAAACAGTATCTCTTCAGCACAAATTAAGCAGCACAATATCATTCAATGCTTAAAATCACTACCGCCTCCAGCACCACCAGCTTGTGATCTAGTAGAAAGTTAAATATACATAGCCAGATATCTTGCTAGCAAAAGCCGCTGTATTCACCAAAATAAAGCACTACGGTGGTTGTGATCTGTAATTTCTGCCCCGACAGTTTTTATAATTACAAGACTGACGCGGGAGGAATTTTTAGCGCGTTCTAAGTTTCATCTTTATTATTGCCCTGTTTTCAGCATTCCAGCTCTGAACTATTATGTGTGCCTCAGCATTTTCCACGGTAAAAAGTCACACACATAACACTTCAAAGCTACCGTGCTCAAAGCTTTGAAGTGTTATGTGTGCGAATGTTTACCGTGAAAAATGCTGGGGCACACATAATAGTTCAGGGTTAGCGTGCTGAAAACAAAGCAATAATTTATATGAAACTTATAACGCGCTAAAATTTCTGCCCGCTACATTGTTGTCAAAATGTATTGCTCTATTTAGAGCACAGTGGATGTGAACTGTAATTTCTGTCCCTACATTTTATATAATTACAAGACTGTAGAGGGAGGAATTTTTAGCGCGTTCTAAGTTTCATCTTTATTATTGCCCTGTTTTCAGCATTCCAGCTCTGAACTATTATGTGTGCCTCAGCATTTTCCACGGTAAAAAGTCACACACATAACACTTCAAAGCTACCGTGCTCAAAGCTTTGAAGTGTTATGTGTGCGAATGTTTACCGTGAAAAATGCTGGGGCACACATAATAGTTCAGGGTTAGCGTGCTGAAAACAAAGCAATAATTTATATGAAACTTATAACGCGCTAAAATTTCTGCCCGCTACATTGTTGTCAAAATGTATTGCTCTATTTAGAGCACAGTGGATGTGAACTGTAATTTCTGTCCCTACATTTTATATAATTACAAGACTGTAGAGGGAGGAATTTTTAGCGCGTTCTAAATGTCATCTTTATTATTGCTGAGTTTGCGGTAAAAAGTCCTGCGCTACAATGTTCTAATACCCAAAAAATGCCGGGCCAAACATTACAGTTCAGAGACAGCATGCTCAAAACACGGCAATAATAAGCATAAAACTTATAACGCAGAAAAAATTCCGCCCGCTACAGTGTTGTCATTATTTATTGATGACGCGTTCTAAGTTTCATCTTTATTATTGCCCTGTTTTCAACATGCTAGCTCTCAACTATGCTGTATGCCCCAGCATTTTTCACCGTAAAAAATCGCACCCATAACACTTCAAAGCTACTGCTAAAACGTAGCTATTAACAAAATGCGGAGGAACACATAACAATTCAAAGCAATAACAAACATCAATCTTATTACGCTACAGTCTTGTAATCATATAAAATGCCAAGGCAGACATTACAGTTCAGAGCCAGCGTACTCAAACAGACGACAACCTCTAACAGTAATAAAACAAAAGTAAATAAACAAAATGCATTTAAGTCTCCAATTACAAAGGCAGAAGGCAGGCTACAGCATGCTAACCAGATAGCAAAGAAGTGCAGGTAAAGTGAAAGTACACTGTAGTTAAGAGCCGCTGTATTGGAACTACACGGAAGTTAGAAAAATACCAACAGCCAACGGAAAAGGACATTACAAAAACACTAACACAAGTAAGCCAATAGCAAGCAAGGAAACAAACATGAAATTTCACCCAACATACTAATTACTTTATGTCTCGCTGAGACAGCGCATGCAGCGCATGCGCTGCCAAGGCGAGACCTAAAAATGATTAACAGCCCACCTCTCTGATCTACGTGTGAAACATCCTTTAACAAACTCCAAAAATATACAGGTTGAAGAGTGCTCTTGACACAAAATTGTAGATGTGGGTTATTTTAAGAAATAAAACACATGTTCTGTCAGAGAAAGGCAGTCATAGTCACTTTCAAATTTCATATTCAGGCTCAAGAAACCCACAATAAAAGACAAAGGTAATACAATGTTATTTCCTCTATAGCCATATATTTCACTGCAACTCCCATGGTCCATTGAGAACAGCTCAATCAGTCAAGATGGGGACTGACTATAAGTACTAGCAGGTAGGCTGACATGGGTAATTCCATTCACCTGTGAAGTGAGATTTACTCTCAGTGGTGCTAAAGAAGTGAGGATTTATGGTTGCCCGTTTCGGCAGCATTTCTATGTTTTCCTATAAAAGAAACTGAGGATTGTGGTGGCTAAAGGAAGTCTGCCTTTTCTGTCCTTCTCAAGTTTCCTGTTAAATTAACAAGGAAGGATTTCTCTGGTTAATCTTTGATACTAACCAGCTGGTGTGTTTTCATTTTCTGAAGCAAGGAGCTCTTGATTTATTTGAATTCATGTCTTCTTCCTGGAAGTCTCATGACCTTTTGCACTCTACAAGCCTGTGGCTAGGAACAGCTGTTTAGCTGTAATTGGTATCCAGTTTGGCAAAGTGTTCTGGGCTTTTGACATTATAGAGATAAGGGACTATTTGTTTTTTTTACTTTAAGAATGTTGTGCTGCTGTATCACAGAGTTTTTTTTACTTCCTGCTTTTTTCCTTATTTTCTTTTGTAACTATTATTTACCTAAATATTCAAGCTCTTTGCTGTTTTGGTCCATTAGCAGCATATTTCCCATCACATAAAATAAAGGATGTTCTCAATCTAATGTGTGGTGACATTATTTGGTTCATTGATGAAGATATTTATCTTTGACAAACATACATGGGATTTACAGTGTGTGCATGGTATGTATGATTTTCTATATAACACATAGCCTGCCTTACACTAGTACCACAAAGGTTTGGAATGATGATTTTTTAAATTTGCTTGTGATTCATTTGTATTGCAGCATTTTTGTGAATATCAGCAAGGAAGGATATATGAGACTAAGGGGTCAATTAGAATGTCGGGTGGGTCCCCACTGCCCGCATGGCAGTGGCGATCCGCCCAACATTCTCCTCCGCCCGCATGCCATTTCCCCCCGCCATGTTAGTATGGCGGGGGACCCCGGCGGACGGAAAGACCGTCCGCCGGTTTTCCGCCTGTCACAAAGGTGACCAAGCGGAAAAGGGGCCTGATATGGTGGCGGTGTTTGCTAGACACCGCTATCCATAATATGATGGCAGCGTGATGCAGCCTTTCCGTGGTGGCGTTGCTCCCACAGAAAGGCATGCGGTTCCCTCAGCAACGGGTCCCCAGGATGTTGGGGGCATGGGGGGGCACATAGGGGTGGTACCCCCCTGCATTTTCATGGACAACATGACAGGCACCGCGTGGTGCCTGCCATGTTGTGCATGCAAATGCGCACATGCCTTTTTTGTATTGCGGTGGGTGCTGCTGACAGCACCACCCATCGCAATGCAAAAAATGCGGGATGCGCCCGCTAGTGTGGCAGGCACATCCTAATTGCCCATGCGGGACTGCCGCACCCTTAGCGGGTGGTCCCATCTCCCGGGGCGATGGCGGGCGGACAAAGTCCACCCGCCATCATAATAGACCCCTAAATGTGGTGCATAAGGAAAGTCATTGATTCCTTAAGGCAGCACCTTATATGATAGGTATTGTTCATAGCAAAACTTATATATGTTATCTTCTAATAGCAGTGAGAGTGGAGGCCTTCATTGTCTTTATCTTTTACTTTCAGGTCTCCTTCCTTGCAGTTCCTTTCCCCACTCCCTGTTTCCTCACTCAATAACTCCAAGCTTCTGTGCCTTTATGGTATGGGGAATTGGGGGTATTGAGGGGTGAACCCAATCTGAGCATCGTTCTGATCCCGAGGAGCTCATACGCATACATAGTCAGAACTTGACAGAATTACGTGACCACAAATATAGCTCCTCTTGATCAGTGCTTGTTCAGATATAGCATTCATGGATGAGGTGTTGCAGGCATTAGCTATTGTTCAACAGGAGTTGGTGGCTTCAAGAGCAGAAACCGCTGCCTTGAGAGACCAAATTGAAAAACAGAATAAAAATACCTTTGATAGAGCAGCAGGTTCCCCTCAGATACAAGTGAAAGTACCACCTTCCATTCCGTTGGCCACTCCCGAAAGGTATTCTGGGGATCCTAATAAAGGTCAGGGGTTTCTGACTCAGATTTTGCCCCACTTCTCTTGCAAGCCTTCTTTCTTTCCTACCAATCATTCCCGGGTGGCTTTTGTCATTTTTTACTTGATAGGAGATGCAGTGACTCAAGCAGTTTCATTTGTCAGGTCTAATGATGCTGTTTTATCTGATTGGAATGAATTCAGGAAAGAATTTAAGAGAGTCCTTGATCAATGCACTACTAAATTTAGCACAGAAAAACAATTACTGGAGTTGTTGAAGTTGGAGTGTACGATGATCTAGGGCCGGGAGAAAATTTCGAGACTCATTTTGAACATTCCCCTCAGGCAGATTTTTAGAGGATGTCCCCTCAGGCAGATTTTTAGAGGATGTTCTAGCTGACTTTGGATTGGGTCTCCCAACCACCGCAGAAGCCGGTTTGGGTATCCCCTCGTTTAAGGGCAGGGGACTATTTTCCACCATTGACTATATATTTGTTAATACAATTTTAACTCCCCTTGTCCTGGTTTATTTGGCGATAAGGTCACCTTATAGTGATCATAACCCTATTTTCATTCGCACAAGAGGGTGTTTCAAGTCCCCAGACGTGGTAGAGTTCGGGGTTACAGAACCTACATTAGAAACTAGGGATCAAGGCCGCAGATTAAAATGGGCCAAGGTGTTTCCAGATCTTTTTTAGAAAGACTTGTTAAAAACCGTAAGGACCGAGATGGCCATCTGTCAAGATGACAAATATGGGGCAGCGGGAATTGTTGAAGCTTTTCATAGGATTTGTAAGTACGTGGCAAGTGCCCTCTCCATACCTTATAAAGAAAGTGTTTTTAATGAAGAGAGATGGTTTGACCATAACTACACAGTTGCCCACCAGAAGTTTTTACATGCCTTAAAACCAAAACCACAGGACAGAAATGTAATAGTGGCGGCAAGGTCAGAGTATAATCGCGTTAGGCACACACGCAAATTGGAAATTAAACAAGAAACCTGGGATGATTTACTGTCTGTCGACGTGGTAAAGAATAGTTCCACATTTTGGAACATTGTTAACAGACCTTTCTTTTCGGGCAATGTGTGCAACACTGTGGAGTGCAATATCCCCGAAGAGCTTCGGTTTAATCATTTCAAACATATTTACGGTGACCTGTCAGACCAAGAAAACACAGGACCATTGGTTTAACCTCTGCATATAGTCTGAATTTTTCTGTACAAGAAGTGGCCTTGGCCATAGCCCAAATGACTAGCAACAAAGCCCAGGGCCCAGACGGGGTCCCAGTTGACCTTTTTAAATCTGACATTCTTTTAAGGGAAAAGCTACTGGCCAACGTCTTAAACGCAGCATGTGTACAGGGAATGCCGAAGTCCTGGGCTACATCAACTATTGTCCTGGTCTTTAAAAAAGGAGAGAAGGGGGACCCAGGGTGTTATAGGCCAATATCATTGATCGATTCAACGGTCAAGGTCCTGGGAGAGTGGTTCTTAGCAAACTGACCGGGTGGATTAACAAGCGTGGCGTGTTGTCAAACCTTCAAAATGGTTTCAGGAAGGATAGAGGCACCCTGGACCAGTGCCTAAACCTCCACCTTTTAGTTGGGAAATATATAGCAGCCAAGAAAGGGACACTTCACCTTGCGTTTATGGATCTATCTTCGGCCTTTGACCGAGTAAATAGATCCAAACTCTGGGACCTGTTGCTTGCGATGGGCATGGATAAAAATATTGTGTATTTCCTATCTGACTTGCATAGGGATTTCTCTGCTGCAGTAAGGTTCGACCAAAAGGGGAACCTAGCACAGAAGATAGATAATGTAAGAGGAGTCAGACAGGGCTGTATTCCGGCCCCATTGTTATTTACCCTTTATATTAATAACTTAGATCTGGTTTTGTGTGGAGGTACTAAGGATATCCCCCGGGTGGGGAAACTGCATTGCTGTACGCAGATGATGCTGCTCTATTGGCACGCACAGCGGTGGGGTTTCAACACTTGCTGTCCTCATTTTCTGATTTTATGGGCTCATTGGACTTAAATGTAAATTTCTTACAATCACACACCATGAGCATGGGTGTAAAGCCTAGTAAAATCAAAACATTTAGCTGTGAAGGCAATGAAATAACTAGTGTCACCTCATTCCCATACTTAGGTGTTATTTTAGATGACCGATGCTCATGGGCCCTGCAAAGGAGGGCGAAGAGAAATGCCATAGCACATTCCACAGGCGCGGTACTCGATTTCGCTCGAAGGTTGGGTGCCAAACCTGTGCATACAATGTTAAAAATATACAAATCTAAGTGTATTGCCATTGTGAATTATGGCTCTGATGTTTTGGGTTACAAAAATTGCATGGAGCTTCAAGCTGTGGAAAAAAGGGGCATATTATCAAGCACGGCATTAAAATTATTGCCTCTTTAGCGTCAGAAATCTGCCACTAAAGCGGCAATAATGGGCTTGATAATATGCCGCAGAGAATTCCAATAGAAGCCCATGTTGACACCAGAACATGGGCTTCTATGGGAATTCTCAAGGGCATATTATCAAGCACATTATCGCCGCTTTAGCTGCAGTTTTCTGCCGCTAAAGCGGCGATAATTTTAACGCCGTTTCTTGATAAAATTCACCTAAAATTTTTAAGAAGCCTGCTTTCAGTCCCCCAATCTACATCTTCGTACATAATTCATGAGGAATTGGGTATTGGCTATGTGGCTGATCTAATTAAAATGTCCCCTCTTTTTAAATGGATTTTGATCTGGAGTAATCCGGAGTTAGTGTTAAATCAAGATATTATCTGAGATTGTATGGCAATATCCCATGGTTGAGACATGTGAATGGTAAAACAAGGATGCTTGGTCGCCCAGAGGTTTTTGATAACCCTGACAGTATATGTAAAAAAGATCTGGTGTGGGCCAAGACCTCGTTCTTATGTTTAGCATCCGCAGAAAGAGAGGCCACTGAATCATCGAAACTACCGCCCGTGCTCACCAGATTTAAAAAAAACGCTTATTTAATGGAACCTTATCTGGCCTTAGTTAACAAGCCCCATCATCGTTTTCTGTTGACAAGATTGAGGTTTAAACTTTTACATTTTTCATTAGCCGAACCTTTGGGCTGGAGTAAGATAAAGGATCTGGGACCATGCCCTTGTGATAACTTCTCAAGGCAAGATACCTTGCACTTTGTCAGGTTTTGCGACTATTACTTGCATACTCGCAAGCGTTTTATTTTCTGAATTTTAAAGGATAAAGGCTTCCTGCAGGTTAGGCCGGCTCTTACCTATCTGCAGATGTTGAATAGCCCTTGGGAAATTTTTAATATTGCCAGTTTTTTAGCAGCAGCAGTCAGATCAATGAAAATAAGTTAATATGAAAAGAATGTGGGCCTATGGGTTTCGACTTCTCTCTATGCACAACTATTTAATAATTTTTTAATATTCCACTTTATTTTATTTGAATTTTATTACATTGGATATTTGTGGTATCAGATTTTTAGAGTGTAAATTGACTCTCCCTTTTATAATATGTATTCTAAATTTTATTGTTGAAATTTTACACATGTATTTTATCTATGATGGAATATTGTAATTCCTGGTTCTATGTGGTGGGTATTTTAACATGCTTTTATGGTTTTGAATAACCAAATAAAGTGATTTTGATTGACTGACTGATTGTAAGACTGACCTTATAGCCGGGGCTACTATTCCGTCCCGTAGAGTGTGTAGGAGAGTAGGGTCTGCAATCCTATGATCACCCAGATTTTTTGCTTTTGCTTCATTGGTTTACGACTTTCCCTGGCTGCGGGCCTGCCAATCAGACCCACAGCCTAGCTGTTCTCTCTCGAAATTAACACACATGTACATTAGGTGCATCCACTAATTGGAACTGGGCCGCCTTATCAGTCCCTGTATCAGCATACCACAGGTATCCAGGGCATCAGTGTACCCAGGGCCTACCAGGGGCTGCAGCATGTATTATGCCACCCCTGGATGGCCGCCCAAATCTGACACAACTGGCTGCACGACAGCTGGGGCAAGGTGGTGTAATCACCCGTTGCTGTAGGTGTAGTATTCCTATACCTAACCCTAAAATGGACGCATGGATTCCTGTCAGTCACTCCTATGGCAGGCCTTATCAATCCTGAAGGCAGAGTGCTGGGAATCATGTGAGATGGTGCTCTGGCACGAGCTGAGCCCGTCGACGGCTTGCGGAACAAAATCCTAATAGCCGTTCCATGGTGACGCGGGCCAACTACCTTAAAGTGCATTATAATCCTCGCGGTTATTTGCTAACTTTGGCATCGCATCACCCAAACATGTCGAGTAAGGTGTCATACGAATTGGAATACGAACCCCTCGCCAGTTCTGGCGACGGGGTTAGCATTCCACCCTTCTAGAGGGACAGGACATGGAAGTAACCTTGAACCCCGGTTAAAGTCGACTCAAGCCTCAGCATCACAAAATGGATGCTGCCACCAGACACAAGTCTGACCTCCTGCTGCTGGGAGACCTTCCAGCGAGGGGAGCTTGGACAAAGGGTTTCCTGTCGAGGGCGGTGTTAGCACCATCCCAGACAGGGTTTGTGTATCCCAGGTAGGCAGGGCTGAAAGGAAGGTGATTGCAAGTGGCACCCCGGTGCTCACTGTGCATAGCCCGGCTCAAACCAGTTTCGGGGGCACACCAGCCCCTGAGCTGGGGCGAAGCCGGACAAAGGATAGGGGTGTAACCACCCCCCTCCTGGTCCCACCCATAGGTAGGACCTAGTCACGGGCCAGCCCCTTTTTCCTAGAATAAAGGTGGGAGCGGGTCCCCTTCCCAAATTGGATAATTCTGAATCTTGAACTACTTTCCACGAAAGGAACTCTTGACTATTTCTGAAGACCCTCCCTTGTGGCTAAGGAGTAGCCACCCTGCACCAGCAGGCACCACCTAAGCGCTTGCGGTTTGCTGTACGTCTCTCCCACGGATCAAGACTGCCCAGCTCGACGAGACCCGGGTTCCCTGCCATCTCTGACCTCTACCTACATCATCAGCCCAGCTGAGATTCGTAGGTGTGACGAGACCTGCGGGACCGGCCATCTTCAGAACCTGCACGACGCTTATCTAGTACGCCCACCGAGGGACCCTCGAGTGAGTGCACCTAGGGTTTGAGAAGCCCTAACCCTGAGCGGCTCCAGCACCGAAGTCTGCCTCCCCAGCATCCACGAGATCTGCGTGGGGGCCCTTCTGCTCCTTGCTGCTCACCGCGTTGTCCGGCCACTCGCCGACCGGCTGGTGACCCTCTTCACGACGCACCACGACAGACTTTCATCACTGGTCTGGTGTCTCCAGACTGGTTCTTGCTCCCCTTCAACAGAGGAGTACCTCGGACCCTCCTGGTCCCCTCCCGACGCCATCTTGACTCCACCACGTGGGTTTGCCACTGCCAAGACCTGCTGCTCCATTCCTGGGCCCAGCCTCATCGACAGCAGACACCTTCGTGGGACAGCTCGCCCTCCATCCTGGTCGCCGCCGCGCCTCCTGGTCCGAGGAACAGCCGAGTCCGACGTCATCCACTCACCTGGTCGAGGTGACTTCAGCCGGTACCTTCCTGGTACCCACACGATCGCTGGCTAGCGGTTGAGAACTGAGTCCCCTCTGCTTTCAGGTCTCCTTCATCACCGATCCAGGCTTGGATCTTGCTGAACATCGACACTGGTCGCCTGCCAGCAACTTCTTCTTTCAGGCTCCTGAGACTACAACGAGGACTCCCGACATCTTGCTGAACCCCACGCAGCCGCAGCCTCTGGGCTAGGTAACTCGAGCATCTCGGTGCTCCACCGTAGGTTCACTCTACAAGTGTCCAGTTCCTTTTTCGTTTAGTCCCACTGATCGGATTCCTCCGGAATCAGTAACTTTAAACTATCTAACCTTTCCCATTCCACTTGCAGTGTAAATGGTTTCGTGCCCTTCGGGCATTCGTGTAAATTGTGCAACCAGAAGTATTTTCCTAAGAGTTTTGTAGTGTGCTTAGCTCCCTGACTCATAAAGAGCCAGGGTGGACTTGTTATAAATAAATATCCTTTATTTTCATAACAACTTGTGTGGTGTCCTTTCACCTGGTGTTCAAGGGGTATATGTGATGGTAAACAGCTGGCTTAACACGCCCTCTAGAGTTTAGCCTGAAGACTGCTCTTGTCCACGCTACTAGGATAGCTGGTCTATAAGGTTGACTTACAACCAATCATCAATAAAGGTCGTTTGGAATGATACACAGTGACCACTAGAATAGTGAGCACTACATATCAGGCCAACTTCTCACATTGGTGAGCAGCGGTTGGGATTTGAGCTTGCTGTTGTTTTACCACACATGTATCCTAAGAATATCAAAGTGAAAGATCACATAAGTACCCAGGTACATATAACTTAACTTAGAATACTCTGAGTTCTACTGAACCAGCTGTTATAGTGAAACAGGGACTAGCACACCCTGACTATAACTCTTAGCAAGGGATCAGTAGAGAAACACATAGTGTAGGTAGGTGCATCACTTACACCTCACTAGAAAGCATGTCGGTCCACGGAGAGTCGGCGGAGACTCCCTTAGTGGTCATTGACCCTCCACAGGTCGTGTCACGATATGCAGCTCTTAGCTTCACGGAGATGAGACAGCTGTGTGCCTCCAGGAAGCTAAACCAGGGTTCTAACCCTACCATCGCATTTCTGATAGGTCTCTTAGAGACTTACGATGCTAGGAGGTCCTCTAACACAGGCCCCCCGAATGCTGATGGGAACATGCCTCCCTTAGAGGGAACCCTTGGTGACCCTGACCTCGACCTCCATGGTGAGGAGGAAGAGGAAGAAGAGTTAGCAGGAGACGAGGCAGACGGAGGTCCCGTAGTAGTCAGTAGGCTCACAAGGACCAACTTAAGCAGGCATGAGAATGGAACTGGGGGAGCCCCGGGCCCACGCTTAAGCAGGCTTAACCTTGGGAACGGACGAGTTAGGTCTCTCTCGAGAGGCTCTAACCGATCTGTTCGAACACATGTTTCTCAGGCATCTTCTCAGAGAGGGATGACGTCCCCTCAGAGAAAGGAGCACGAAGCGAAGATGAGGGAAGTCAATCTGAGGATCGAGCGGGAAGAACTTGCCCTCACCAAAGAAAGACTTGCCTTGGCCCGAGAGCAGAAATTGAGTGGGTTAGATCCCACTGGTGGCAGCATTCTCATTAGAGAGAAAGACAGGGGTATAGACACTAGACACCTGAGTAAAATAGTGCCCCCCTTTAAGCAAGGGGACGACATCCACAAGTGGATAACTGCCTTGGAGAGGGCTTGCACTGTCCAGTGCGTCCCCCCAAGTCAGTGGGCAGCTATACTGTGGCTCTCCTTTGAAGGTAAAGGACGAGACAAGCTCCTCACTACGAGAGCTGAGGATGCTAACAACTACCAAGTCCTGAAGAATACACTGATTGATGGGTTCGGCTTAACCACCGAGCAGTACCGGGTGCTGTTCAGGGACACCCAGAAAATTCAGTCTCAGGATTGGACTGACTTTGTCGATTGTGCCACTAAGGCTTTAGAAGGCTGGTTGCTGGGTAGCAAGGTTACTGATTACACAGGATTGTACAATCTTATCATGAGAGAACAGATTTTAAACAACTGTCAGAACCAATTGTTGCATCAGCACCTTGTCGACTCGGATCTGACCTCTCCCCAAGAATTGGGAAAGAAGGCAGACAGATGGGTCAGAACAAGGGTCAAGCAGAACCAGACTCAGAACCAGGGTGGTCAGAAGAAAGCAGACCAAAAGGGTAGTAACAAGAACGAACAAAATGACCAGAAGTCTTCGACAGGCCCCCAACAAACCAAAGAGGGTGGGGGTCAGGCTTCACAGCAGAAAAAGAAGACTCCAGAAGGCCAGTCAAAAAGGTGGTGCCAATACTGTAAAAGTAAGACTCACTGGTTTAGTGAGTGCACCAAGAAAGGAGGGCAAACTCCTGCCACTGCAGCCCCTAAGGCACCTGCACCCCCTAGTACAGTCAGCAGTGGTTGTGCGCCTCCCAAGGGATTAGTTGGGTTAACCTTGGGAACTGAGGGGAGTGACGACTTAGTTGGCACGCTCACTCAGGCCGTCCTTGTCTGTACAGGGGATATGGATATGTCCCCTGATGCCAGTCCCAATACTTTGGGCAAATACAGGCAGACGCCTTTGATCAATGGAAAAGTGGCTCAGGCCTACAGGGACACTTGTGCCAGTGTCACCATGGTGACGCCTAACTTTGTGGACCCTGGACAGATCATGCTAGGTACCGATTACCTAGTGACCAATGCCAGCAATGTCACTACCAATCACAGTATGGCAGTTGTTGATTTCTCCTGGGGAGGGGTAAGTGGCCCGAAGAAAGTTGTGGTTAGTTCAGACCTCCCCGTAGAATGTCTGTTGGGCAATGATTTGGAAACGTCACAATGGTCAGAAGTGGAGCAGAGGACTCACATGGAAATGTTAGGCTTGCCAGCACATGTCCTTGCTGTGACCAGGTCACAGGCCAAAAGATGCCCCACTGAACAGGTGCTGGATCCTGGAAGAACGGACCAGACACCATCCAAGAAAAGGAGCAGTAAGGGTAAGGCCTCGCCTTCCCCCTTCCCCCTTGCCCCAGGTCGTGGATCAAGTCTCTGAGGAGGCTGACCTTAAGGAACTGAGGGAAACTGAGCCACAAGAGCTTGAACCTGGTCAGGTTGAGTTTCTGGGCTCAGGGGGACCCTCTAGGGAAGACCTGGGGAAGGCACAGTTAGACTGCCCCTCACTTGAACCCCTCAGACAGCAGGCTGCTGCTGAGGCTGCAGGGAACGCCACAGGTACCCACAAAGTGTACTGGGACGATGGACTCCTGTACTCCGAGGCAAGAGACCCCAAGCCTGGCGCGACCAGGAGGCTGGTCGTCCCCTTGTCTCTGAGAGGTTTCCTCCTTACCTTGGCCCACGAGATTCCCCTTGCAGGTCACTTAGGCCAGAATAAGACTTGGGACAGAATTGTTCCACACTTTCACTGACCCCACATGTCCGAAGATACGAAGGAGTTTTGCCGCTCCTGTGTCACTTGCCAAGCCAGTGGTAAGTCAGGTGGCACAACAAAGGCCCCCCTCATACCACTGCCGGTGGTGGGGGTACCCTTTGAACGAGTGGGGATCGACATTGTCGGACCAATGGAACCCCAGACAGCATCAGGGCACAAGTTTATACTGGTGGTGGTGGACTACGCCACCAGGTATCCTGAAGCTATTCCCCTTAGGACAACTACAGCACCTGTTGTGGCACGAGCCCTAGTTGGAGTGTTCTCCAGAGTGGGCTTCCCTAAGGAGGTCGTCTCCGACAGAGGTGCAAACTTCATGTCGGGATATCTGACTGCTATGTGGAAGGAGTGCGGTGTCAACTACAAATTCACCACACCCTATCACCCACAATGCAATGGGCTTGTTGAGAGATTCAACAGGACCCTAAAAGGGATGATTCATGGACTACCTGAAAAGCTTCAGCGGAGATGGGATGTCCTGATACCCTGCCTCTTGTTCGCCTACAGAGAGGTCCCGCAGAAGGGGGTTGGCTACAGCCCTTTTGAGCTTCTGTTCGGACATCCTGTAAGGAGACCCCTTTGTTTGGTAAAGGAAGGATGGGAGAGACCTCTCAAAAAGCCGGCATCAAACATTGTGGACTACGTGCTCGGTCTCCGCTCGCGGATGGCTGAGTACATGGAAAAGGCATCTAAAAACCTTGAGGCGAGCCAAGAATTACAAAAAGCTTGGCACGACCAAAAGGCTGTCCTGACTGTGTATCAGCCTGGGCAGAAGTGTGGGTGCTGGAGCCAGTGGCCCCAGCAGCACTAAAAGACAAATGGTCTGGGCCCCACACGATCATTGAGCAAAAGGGAGAGGTCACCTACTTGGTAGACCTGGGAACTCCCCGGAGCCCCCACCGGGTGCTCCATGTAAACAGGCTCAAGGCATATGTCGACAGGGAGGGCATGGGCTTGCTCATGGCCACAGATGAGGGACAGGAGGAGGAGAGTGACCCTCTCCTGGACCTGCTCTCTCAGAACCCTGACGATGGGTCAGTAGATGGTGTTGTCTTTTGTGGCAGCCTCTCTGGACATCAACAACAGGATTGTAAACAGGTTCTTCAATCCTTCCGACATATGTTCTCTCTGACACCCAGTCAGACCAATTGGTGTACCCATGCGGTCGACACTGGGGACAGTCTGCCCGTAAAGAGTAAAATCTATCGACAGCCTGATCATGTCAGAGACTGCATCAAGACTGAGGTGCAGAAAATGTTGGAGCTGGGAGTCATTGAGCCCTCGGACAGCCCCTGGGCTAGTCCAGTAGTTCTCGTGCCAAAACCTCACACCCAGGGCGGTAAGAAAGAGATGAGGTTTTGCGTGGACTACAGAGGCCTCAATGCAGTCACTAAGATGTACGCCCACCCGATACCAAGAGCAGATGAACTTATAGACCGGTTGGCTTCGGCCAACTACTTAAGTACATTTGACCTGACAGCTGGGTATTGGCAAATCAGGTTAGCTGAGGAGGCCAAGCCCAAAACAGCATTTTCTACTCCGGGTGGGCATTATCAGTTCGTGGTAATGCCCTTTGGTTTGAAAAATGCACCTGCCACCTTCCAAAGGCTGGTGAATCAAGTTCTCACTGGGTTGGACGACTTCTGCGCGGCATATCTGGACGATATTGCTGTCTTTAGCTCCACCTGGGAGGATCACCTGGTCCACCTGAGGAAAGTGTTAGAGGCTCTGCAGAAGGCAGGCCTCACTATCAAGGCCACTAAGTGCCAGATAGGGCAGACACAGGTTGTATACCTGGGCCACCTTGTAGGTGGAGGCCAGGTTCAGCCATTGGAGAGCAAAATACAGGCCATCCAGGACTGGGCTCCTCCAACCACCCAGACTCAGGTTCGAGCTTTCTTGGGCCTGACTGGATATTACCAGAAATTTGTCAGAAATTATGGATCCATGGTGACCCCGCTAAACGATCTGACAAGTAAGAAGATGCCAAAAAAAGTTCAGTGGACAGCCAGCTGTCAAAAGGCATTCGATGACCTAAAGCAGGCCATGTGCACAGCGCCTATCCTAAAGAGTCCAGACTACTCCAAAACATTCATTGTCCAAACAGACGCTTCGGAGTTGGGTGTGGGAGCTGTTCTATCTCAGCTGAATTTTGATGGTCATGACCAGCCCATAGCTTTCATTAGCAGGAGGCTGACCCCCAGAGAGAAGAATTGGTCAGCTATTGAGAGGGAGGCCTTTGCTGTGGTTTGGGCCCTGAAGAAGTTGAGGCCATACTTGTTTGGCACTCACTTCAAGATTCAGACCGACCATAAGCCCCTCTTGTGGCTAAATCAAATGAAGGGTGAAAACCCCAAACTACTTAGGTGGTCCATTTCCCTACAGGGGATGGACTTCACAGTGGAGCATAGACCTGGCACTGATCATGGCAATGCAGATGGGCTCTCCAGGTATTTCCACTTAGAGCAAGAAGACTCACCTGGTCAAGGTTAGCTTATTGTCCCAAAGTTTGGGGGGGGTCATGTAGGAGAGTAGGGTCTGCAATCCTATGATCACCCATATTTTTTGCTTTTGCATCATTGGTTTACGACTTTCCCTGGCTGCGGGCCTGCCAATCAGACCCATAGCCTAGCTGTTTTCTCTCGAAATTAACACACATGTACATTAGGTGCATCCACTAATTGGAACTGGGCCGCCTTATCAGTCACTGTATCAGCATACCACAGGTATCCAGGGCATCGTTGTACCCAGGGCCTACCAGGGGCTGCAGCATGTATTATGCCTCCCCTGGATGGCCGCCCAAATCTGACACAACTGGCTGCACGACAGCTGGGGCAAGGTGGTGTAATCACCCGTTGCTGTAGGTGTAGTATTCCTATACCTAACCCTAAAATGGACGCATGGATTCCTGTCAGTCACTCCTATGGCAGGCCTTATCAATCCTGAAGGCAGAGTGCTGGGAATCATGTGAGATGGTGCTCTGGCGCGAGCTGAGCCCGTCGACGGCTTGCGGAACAAAATCCTAATAGCCGTTCCATGGTGACGCGGGCCAACTACCTTAAAGTGCATTATAATCCTCGCGGTTATTTGCTAACTTTGGCATCGCATCACCCAAACATGTCGAGTAAGGTGTCATACAAATTGGAATACAAACCCCTCGCCAGTTCTGGCGACGGGGTTAGCATTCCACCCTTCTAGAGGGACACGACATGGAAGTAACCTTGAACCCCGGTTAAAGTTGACTCAAGCCTCAGCATCACAAGATGGATGCTGCCACCAGACACAAGTCTGACCTCCTGCTGCTGGGAGACCTTCCAGCGAGGGGAGCTTGGACAAAGGGTTTCCTGTCGAGGGCGGTGTTAGCACCATCCCAGACAGGGTTTGTGTATCCCAGGTAGGCAGGGCTGAAAGGAAGGTGATTGCAAGTGGCACCCCGGTGCTCACTGTGCATAGCCCGGCTCAAACCAGTTTCGGGGGCACACCAGCCCCTGAGCTGGGGCGAAGCCGGACAAAGGATAGGGGTGTAACCACCCCCCTCCTGGTCCCACCCATAGGTAGGACCTAGTCACGGGCCAGCCCCTTTTTCCTAGAATAAAGGTGGGAGCGGGTCCCCTTCCCAAATTGGATAATTCTGAATCTTGAACTACTTTCCACGAAAGGAACTCTTGACTATTTCTGAAGACTCTCCCTTGTGGCTAAGGAGTAGCCACCCTGCACCAGCAGGCACCACCTAAGCGCTTGCGGTTTGCTGTACGTCTCTCCCACGGATCAAGACTGCCCAGCTCGACGAGACCCGGGTTCCCTGCCATCTCTGACCTCTACCTACATCATCAGCCCAGCTGAGATTCGTAGGTGTGACGAGACCTGCGGGACCGGCCATCTTCAGAACCTGCACGACGCTTATCTAGCACGCCCACCGAGGGACCCTCGAGTGAGTGCACCTAGGGTTTGAGAAGCCCTAACCCTGAGCGGCTCCAGCACCGAAGTCTGCCTCCCCAGCATCCACGAGATCTGCGTGGGGGCCCTTCTGCTCCTTGCTGCTCACCGCGTTGTCTGGCCACTCGCCGACCGGCTGGTGGCCCTCTTCACGACGCACCACGACAGACTTTCATCACTGGTCTGGTTGCTCCAGACTGGTTCTTGCTCCCCTTCAACAGAGGAGTACCTCGGACCCTCCTGGTCCCCTCCCGACGCCATCTTGACTCCACCGCGTGGGTTTGCCACTGCCAAGACCTGCTGCCCCATTCCTGGGCCCAGCCTCATCGACAGCAGACACCTTCGTGGGACAGCTCGCCCTCCATCCTGGTCGCCGCCGCGCCTCCTGGTCCGAGGAACAGCCGAGTCCGACGTCATCCACTCACCTGGTCGAGGTGACTTCAGCCGGTACCTTCCTGGTACCCACACGATCACTGGCTAGCGGTTGAGAACTGCGTCCCCTCTGCTTTCAGGTCTCCTTCATCACAGATCCAGGCTTGGATCTCGCTGAACATCGACACTGGTCGCCTGCCAGCAACTTCTTCTTTCAGGCTCCTGAGACTACAACGAGGACTCCCGACATCTTGCTGAACCCCACGCAGCCGCAGCCTCTGGGCTAGGTAACTCGAGCATCTCGGTGCTCCACCGTAGGTTCACTCTACAAGTGTCCAGTTCCTTTTTCGTTTAGTCCCACTGATCGGATTCCTCCGGAATCAGTAACTTTAAACTATCTAACCTTTCCCATTCCACTTGCAGTGTAAATGGTTTCGTGCCCTTCGGGCATTCGTGTAAATTGTGCAACCAGAAGTATTTTCCTAAGAGTTTTGTAGTGTGCTTAGCTCCCTGACTCAGAGCCAGGGTGGACTTGTTATAAATAAATATCCTTTATTTTCATAACAACTTGTGTGGTGTCCTTTCACCTGGTGTTCAAGGGGTATATGTGATGGTAAACAGCTGGCTTAACACACCCTCTAGAGTTTAGCCTGAAGACTGCTCTTGTCCACGCTACTAGGATAGCTGGTCTATAAGGTTGACTTACAACCAATCATCAATAAGGGTCGTTTGGAATGATACACAGTGACCACTAGAATAGTGAGCACTACATATCAGGCCAACTTCTCACAGAGTGTACGCGTTGTCAGAGCCAGAAACACGTCATCTTAGGGAATACTCGGATCATTATATTGCCTTCGGCTTTATTCGTCCATCCCAGTCTCCTGCAGCCTCTCCTCTTTTTTTCATATCAAAAGTGAATGGGGATCTTTGCACCTGTATAGTTTACAGTTGATTGAATGCTAGCACAGGTAGGAACAAATACCCACTTCCTCTCACCCCTGTGTTATTGGATCAGGTGAAAAGTGTCAATATATATACTACATTAGATTTGAGAGGAGCCTATCATCTGGTGAGGATGAGGAGGGGGGATGAGTGGAAGACAGCGTTTAAGACCAGATATGGATTGTTTGAGTACACGGTGATGCCATTTGGGCTTTGTATTTTCTAAATGATGCCTTGAAAGAGTTTTTGAATCAGTTTGTGATTGTGTACATCAATTACATTCTGGTGAACTCGCCAGATGAGAAGGTACACACGGAACATGTGTCACAGATTTTGCAGTGTTTGAGACGCCATCGCTTACACTGCAAACTCAGAAAATGGGAGTTTCACATGAGAGAGGTGGAATTTTTAAGGGTCATTCTGAGTCCGTCTAGGTTACAAATGGCTGAGAGAAAGATCGAGAGATGTGCAGTGTTTTTTGGGGGTTGGTAGCTATTATAGGAGATTTATACAACATTTCTCTCATGTGGTGGCCCCTATAACAAGACTGCTGAGAAAGGGAGTCACCTTTGTTTGGACCACTGATTTTAACGAATCCTTTGAATATCTAAGGAAGCCCATTACTACTGCACCCATTTTGGCTCACCCTCAACCAGAGGAACCATACATCAAGAAGGCGGATCCCTCTGATGTGGCAATTGGGGCAGTGTTGTCTCAAAGAAACATAACGACAGGACAGCTGCACCCCATAGCCTATAAGTAAAAAAAAGCCACATTCGACAGAACAGAATTACACAGTAGCCTAAAAAGTACATTAAGCTAGCAAAGGAGCTCTTTTTGAATGGATACAGTACCTCTGGGGGACTAGTCATTTGGTGACTGTATGTACAGATCATAGAAATCTGCAAAATATGAAAGATGCCAGGTAACTATCTCAACGTCAAATGCGCTGGATGCGGATTATGATTTTGTGGTCACTTTTCGCCCTGGGAGTGATAATCATAAGGCAGATGCCTTGTCAAGACAGGACTCAAAATCTGCACAAAAATTGTGGTGCCATCAACGGTTTTGTGCGTGGTAACAGTGAACATTTTCCTGGATTCTGTTAGAAAGATCAGGTCTACCACTTATTGGGTAATTTGGACTACTCAATATCCCCAGAGAAACATCAAGCAAGGGTTACCATTTCATAACAAAAAACTCTTCCTACCCACGAAAAGTCCCCAGTTGAAAACCTTTGACTGGTGTCATGTTTCCCCTTTGGCCCGGCACCCCTGGGGTTGCAAAGACTCGGGAGTAAGTTAATCAAAACATCTGGTGGGAAAAGATGACCTCAGACATTAAGCTTCGGGTTCAGATATGTAATGTGTGTGCACAAGCAAAGACTGATCATTCCAAACTGCGAGGGTTGCAACAACCTATGCCTACTCCTAATCAGCTGTGGAAAACCATTAGTATGGATTTTGTTACAGGAATTCCAAAAGATCAAGGGCATACCACCATACTTGTGATAATTGATAGTTTACCCAAAATGGGTCATTTAGTTCCCCTTAAAACCTTACCCATAGCTGGGGAAGCAGCTCAGTTGATAATGGAGTATGTAGTGGAGTTACATGGAATACCAGAGATCGTCTTTTCGGATCAGATCTTTTCAGTTCTAGCCCGAATCTGGTAAGCATGGTGTAAGATTTTAAAGATATCAGCAGCTCTTTCTGCTAGTTTTCACCCACAGACAGATGAGCAGACAGAACAACTAAATCAAGCTTTGAAAAAATACTTAAGGTGTTATGCAAAACAGGCTGCCAAATCCTGGGCGTCTTTGTTGTGGTTAGCTGAAGTTTCATACAACGAGTCGCACTGCTCCATTGGTGCCTCACCTTTTAACGCAAATTATGGGTTTCATCCAAAAACTATGCCGGTCTCCATACCTCAGAGACCGCATATCAGCCCAACATACTGTCACGTGTAAAGGAAACACAAGGCACAGAAAAGATACAAAGACATCTCAACCAAGCAAAACAACAACATAATAGATGGGCAGATCCTCATCATTGTCTAGGGCCACCACAATATCAGCCAGGAGACATGGTATGGTTCTCTACAAGAAATACACATTTTAAGTTCAGAAGTACATTTCATCCAAGATACATAGGCCCCTATCAAGTGCTTAGACAGGTAAATCCTGTGGTGTACAAACCCAAATTGTCACAGACAGAACAAATACATTCTGTGTTTCATAGCAGTGTTCTTAAACCAGCAAAGATGGCCAAGACGAAAGCAGGTGCAACCGGTGATACGCAATGGTCAAAGCGAGTATGAGGTACGTTGTATCTTAGATTCAAAGTTCAGAGGGGGCTGATTGTGGTACCTGGTGTCTTGGAAAGGATATACAGCTGAGGAAGATTCTTGGGAACCTGACAATCATATCCATGCTCCTCAGTTGGTATAGGCGTTTTTTTATTTGGCCAATCCAACCAAGCCTGTCTATAAGAGGCGCCTGGGAGGAGGGCCTACTGTCAGGAAAAGGCAGGCATAGGCGCCTTCAAGTTTCATATTCAGGCTCAAGAAACCCACAGTAAAAGAGAAAGGTAATGCAATTTTATTTCCACTCTAGCCATATATTTCACTACAGCTCCCACAGTCCATTGCGAACAACTCAATCAGACATGAGGGGGAGTGACTATAAATAGAGTACTTGCATGTAGACTGACATGCGTAATTCCATTTACCTGTGAAGTCAGTTTTGTTCCGGAGTGAAGCTGAAGGCGTGAGGATTTATGGCTACTGGTTTTGGCAGCATTTCTATGTTTTCCAGTAAAAGAAACTTTGGATTTTGGTGGCTGAAGGAGGTCTGCCTTTTCAGTCATTCTGAAGTTTCCTGTTAAAGTACCAGGGAAAGATTTCTCTGGTTGTTCTTCAAAACACACCAGCTGGTGTGTTTTTATTTTCTGAAGAGCAAGAAGTGCTTCATTTATTTGAATACATGTTTTCTTCCTGGAAGTCTCATGATCTTTTGCACTCTACAAGCCTGTTGAGAGGAACAGCTGTTTAGCTGTAATTCATATTCTGTTTGGCAAAGGGTGCTGGGCTTTTGGCATTATACAGATAAGAAACCATTTGATTTTTTACTTTAAAAATGTTGTGCTGCTGAATCACAGATTTTTTACTTCCTGCTTTTTTCCTAAACTCCCGAAATACAAAACAGGTTCTTCTATTTTTGTAAGGGGAGTTTTTTCTTGTGACATTTAAACTTGGGAGATAAATGAGAACTTGGGTATTAACATTTTCTTTTGTAACTATTATTTATCTAAGGATTTTTGGGTTTTGCTGATTTTGGTCCATTGCCTGTATATTTCCCATCACAGAAAAGTAAGGATTTTCTGACTGTTTGGTGACATTATTTGGTTTGTTGATGAGAATATTCACCATTGACAAACACACATGGGATTTACAGTGTGTGCACGGTATGTATGACTTTTTATATACCACATAGCCTGCCTTACACTAGTGCCAAAAAGGTTTTGAATGAGGATTTTTAAATTACTTGTGATTCGTTTGTACAGCAGCATTTTTGTGCATATCAGCAAGGAAGAATATATGAGACTAAATGTGATGAAAGTCATTCATCCCAGAAGGCAGTACAGGATAAAAATAAGTTGTTCTGTTAATTCACACCATGTAAAGTTAACACAATGTATCTATGACGGTATTCTGATCACATAAACATATATTGGGACACTCTGGAAGAAGCATTATTTATTTTGCTTACAGCATTGCACGACAAAAGGGCCGAAAACCATACTGTAGCCATCTTGGTTTGTGATAAACCACGTTTCAGATCACTTGGTTTCCTTTGCCTACCATCTCCATGATTTAATTCGTACCAGCCCAGACACAGGTTAGTTGTATTTACGGCCGATACCCAAGGTCACATCTGCTGTAGGGAGTATCAAGCAAATTCCTTCAGGCCCTGGGACGAAAAGGGAGTCACCCTGCCGACCTCCTCTGTATAGATAGCAACCCTTTGTGTAAGGCAGAAATTGAACACTGTATGAGCTCATTCAGGAGCCATGGACTAACTGGTATTTTTCCACTTGTAAGGCTTTGTATACTGAATCCGTTATGTATATAAGTGTGGTTTTGTCAAGGAGCCAGCAGTCTTCCTCGGCGCACCTGATGGGTGACGATCGACGAGGCTCCTCTATGTAGAGTTTGCTTTGGCCAATAAAACGTTTGAACCTTCTCCGTTGCCAACTGACCATTATTTAGAAAAGATACTGCGGGCCATCGGTAAGTGTGGCCCTTTCGGATTTTTGTTCAGTACTTCAGCAGCACCCCATATGATAGGTATTTTTCATTGCAAAACTATATATATAAGTTATCTTCTAATAGCAGTGAGAGTGGAGACCTTCATTGTCTTCATCTTTTCTTTACTGGTCTCCTTCCTTGCAGTTCCTTTCCCAACTATCCTTTCCCTACCTCAGTCACTCCAAGCTTCTGTGCCTTTGTGGTATGTGGAATTGGAGGTATTGAGGGGTGGACCCAACGTGAGCATCGTTCTGATCCCAAGGAGGTACGCATACATAGTCAGAATTTGACATTTCTATTAAGCCATATAGAAGATCCTGGCTCCGCTACATATATTGAACTACCACTGCCAACATCCTGTGTTAGGGTACGTTTTACAGTCATCTTGGGCTTTCAATAAGAATGCATGATGAAAACGACTCACTTAAGTACATAGCCTGTTTCCACTCTCATCTGAAATGTAGTGATACTATTTAGGAGAATATGTTAAATTCTATGCGGAAGAGGATTGGGTGGCAGACTACTTTATATGTGTGTCCATATAAAACACTCATCTTTCTCTCTTTTTTTGGCCTGCCCGACCACACAAGGTAAGTACTCTGCCACAGTACTGCTGTATTGTGATATGCTGACAGTTGTCCTGGATACTATTTATATCAGGGTTCACCTCTCATCCAGGAGCGCTCGTACGGAAGAATGAATTCATTTCACTGAAACACAATTTGGAGCCTCAGAAACCACAGACCTCTGAAGAAGCTCCCGGGATAAGAAGCCCAAGTAAGCACTCTAAATAATGTCCCTCCTTGAGGCCACCTGCACAAAGGCCTCTATTAGGCCTATTTGCATAAAACTGAGTCTACTTGCCTCAACCTCTTTTCTCTTCAGCTCTAAACTCATACTCATTCTTGCTCCAATGCACACCTGCTTCACATTCGCCTGCACGTTAGCATTACACTCAATAATCCTTCAAGGAGACCACAGGAGGATTCGAACCTAGCTGGCACAGGGACAGATGCACAACAACCCTCATACAAATACCTGTCATACCATTAAAAAAACAGAGACAATCCTGGTGAAATCTAGCTTTCAGTCAGCACACAATACAAATGTCACCTATTTACTTTAAATAACACTGAGCCACTAGGAGGCACCATAATAACTCCTCCTAATGAAACAGTAATCACTATGAAAACACTTTAATTGTCATTCTCATAGGTACTGTCCCTCACTTGTGGGGTAGTGGAAGCAGCTAATTAGACCACAGAATCATGTGCTTGGCACTAAAACAAAAAACTGTTTTTGTACTTAACTTGTGATATTTGACAGTTGGGTAATGACAACGCACTATTTTCCAGCCCCCTTTGCTTAGTATGCAATGGAAAGTACTTACATGCCTGTGGGATAAAATGAGTTAGGACCATTTTTGATTTACAATTACAGTGTAACCCATTTGGTAACACAGTGAAGCTCAGAGTCAACAAATGAGATTACGTCTAGCTTTATTACAAGTTCAAAACCAAAGCAATATAAATCAGTCTCAAAAACATACTTTAAAAAGGCAGAATTACCAAAGGAAAGACTAATCTGCATAGAAAGTTTATCCTCAACAACAGAAAGCAAATGAGGAGACAGTAGTCTTATTACAAAGGCTAAGGAATACAGTCTGATGATTAGATTGAAAGTTTCAGTCCTCCTGCCTACGATGCATGAGGAAATTTTAATACTCTTTAACTACCCTACACTAATAAATACTAGATGGGAAAAACCCTAATTGGAGCCGATATAGCAGAAAGGTGCCAGCATAGCCGAACATCTGTAAAAGTTCTTAAAAATAAAGAATATTGTTTAGCATAAAGCCACACAATAGAGATGTAGCAAAGAGGTCTGTACCTCTCCACATCTGAAAGGAATCTGCACAAAGCTATTGTGTGTTGCTTAATCATAACTATAGAAAGAACCCTATAGAACTCTGTATCAAAGGTCTCATTAATGTCCCACTTCAAACCATACTTTTTGACAGCTATACTCACAACTCCCTTCTTTGATCCACATATTCAGAATGTCCTGGAATTCCACTCACCTTCTCATTCCTCACAGACAGTAGTCCTCCCTTCGTGAGTTTGGATTATGGTAGTTGCCAAAAGTACTCCTTTCGAACTTCCCTATCTCGTTCACACAATGTGCCTTTCTCTGTTCACTAGCTAATACAACTGCACCTGCAGAGGAAATGAAAAACATTGTACCCAAAGCAAACATTCACCTTGAAGCATAAAACATTGTGAACTCTAAATGCTTAAGGCCTATGGTCAATTTTAGTATAGCAAACATCTAAATATACGTTGTAACTGGTTGACTACAGATATATAGACAGCCACATTACAAATGCAAAATATTATCTAAATGGATAAGTTTCCCATTATAAAATTAATGCAAAGTATTATTCCAATGAATATGTAAATATAGGAAAATTAGCAATGTAACTTAAACCACAATGAGAACTGCAATTAATTGTTACTGTAAAGAAAACATTAATATGCACACACATATACATGTCAAGATTACACAGTAAAGGAACTCACTATATTGGTTCAAGTACTCAACACTTTCAATAAGGTTAAATCACACAAATACATAAGGCCATCTGTAAACATATATCTGGCCTAATCAATCACAAAAAGGGTGTAGCCAAAATAACGTTTAAAGTTATTTTCTCTTCTCCATGAATCTAGACATAGGATATTATACGCCAACACAGCATATAACACAGGCTTTAGGTCTGCATTTAAACCAAGAAAGCTTTAGTTAATCTCAGGGACTGGTAATACCTGGGGCTGCAATCCAATCCGCTGTTTGTTTGCCCATCTTGCCACGTTAGATAGGTATCAGCCAAATGAATATGAGCTAAGGTCCGGCTCCAATATGAACAGTCCATCCAAAATTGAACTCAGCAGAAACCGCAGAATGATAGACTAGAATGCAGCCCAAAGTAATTGCCAAAGACTGAGATTAATTATTCTACCACAAATGAATGATATGCACTAATATTGCATAACTGATTAAGCAAACCACCACATGCCCAAAGAGAACCCACAAATATTTAATATTGTCAGACTTAAGATATTTACTAAACAGTTCCTTTGTAAGTATTGCTAGATTTTTTGTTGTTTGTCTGAGAAATGCAATAAAAATACTTAGTAAGTTTATTTACAAAAATACCAATAATTTTCACCGCTATACCTGTTCAGGTGCACAGCAAAATGTAGAGTAAATTGACTTCTGGTATTCCTCTACAGTAGCCCATCACAGTGAGTCTGCAAGGTATTTTTCACATCCGATTCCGAGAATGAGTTCCACAAACAAAGCAGGTTCCATTGGAAAGAATCTGTGTTCCTATGTATTTGGTGGGTAAGCAGGTGGCTAATTTTATCAGCCATTGGAGGATAGGCACTGGAATTATGGGTGCAGGGTGCTGCAACACCCCAAAATAAATATGCTGGGGATATGAAGGTGATAGTGAATGCGCAATAAAGATGCCTTTAAATTTTGTTTTATCATTTAACTTTTACTGTGCTTCAAAGACAGAGATCACATGTCAGGCTTTGTCTTATGACAAATTACTGCTAATTATTTTAACAAGGGATTGTTTTTCACTTTTCTTTTCTTTTTTACTGCAAAGTGGGAAGATTCTGTAAAGTGAACTATGTGACAATCTCACTGATGTATAGGGAGTGTAAAAGAAAATATTATAGAATGCAATTTTATTCAAGCACACAACAAAATGTAAATAATTGTAAATTAACTTTGTTCAATTATTTCAGAATATTTCAGCAGAAAACCCATATGATGCACTATTTTTGTAATTCAGGAGTGTGCTAGAAACAAAGGGGCAGATTTATGAGCCCCTTGCGCCACTTTTGCGTCACTTTTAACATGGGAAAAGTGACGCAAAAGTGGCGCAAGGGGCTCATAAATCTGCCCCAAAGATTTTAATAGCATCAAAGCAAATTACTAGACTTGTTGATGCACAAATGAAATATTTGCTAAAAGCCGATTTCCATACATCATTGCTTGCCCTCGTTATAGTTGTATCAGTAAAACTGTGTCTGTGCATATTTAGTACCCATTTCAATGGAAATGAGCTGTCTATAAGAGACATTGCGCCACCACACCATGCTTTAATAGTATATTTGTGACAGTTGCTACAAAACATACCACCTCCTGCATAGTACACCCTTACCACTCACTTGCTGAATGCATTTGCTACAAGTGCTTTATGTGACGCTGAGATTTTTCACAATCCCCATGACTTCAATGACACAATATTGATGGAGAACTTCCACTCTCAAAGTGTTCCAGCACCACTGTATTGAAGCAACTTTCTCAGGAATTTACAAGCGCTGAAGACACATTTCTCTCAACAGTCCTTTTTCAGGCAGAGAGGAATTCTTCTAGCAGCAGCAGAAATGACGGGCTTTCTTCTCTTCAGTTAGCTTACTGTCTAAGCATTCACAAGAGCTTTACTGGTAAAGCCGTGTTTATGACAATCCTTGAGCAAATAAAAATTGAGCTCTTGTTTTGTCCCTGCCTCACAATTACAGCAGTGTGACTTATTTCCTCTTTTGGTGATCTGCTTACCGGTTAACAGGATACCAGAGTCATTTTGTAATAAATAAATGTAAAACATCGGAAGCCTGATTCATTTCTGTCCCTCTCTCCCTCTTTCTCTCCAAATTCCTTTCAAAGCCAGCCTTCTTCTTCCTATCTTGGATCAAAGGCTATCTCCATGCTCCTTATGCCATATGATCCCAATCCATACTGTACACGGGTCCCCAAGACATCAGATGGACCATCTACTGAACAAGACCATGTGATGTGCCTTTCATTCACAAGATAACTTAAAATGTGACTAAAGTAAGCTTCCCTCTCTTTCTACAGCCCTTGCTTAAAGTGAACTTTTGATGCCAGGCATTTGACCTGTGTTTCAACAGGGGAGATAAGGTATGAAACTGGACAAAGTGGGTGACCCCAACACAGAGTGTTTGCCCACAGGCAACCTCTTAGAAAGTGTGACTGGTGTGCTCCCATCTTAGTCCCTGTCACTTGAATAAAGCGGAAGATCTACGGTAATGCCAAAGTGAGTCTGAGCTGATAACCCAGATGGAACCCACTGTCATCACAGCCCATAGCACTTGCCCAAAGGTGTCCTGGAGAAGTGAGGAATGCCAAGCCTTTGTGTGCTCGAAGAGAGAATGCAGTAGCAGCTGCTACCGGACGGGGTGATGGGGCGGTAGGGGTGATAAAAAAAAACACTTACCTTGGAACGTCCGGCCGGCCGCTGCCTCCCCTGCATCCTCTTCATCTTCCGGTCTCCAATCCTGGCTGGCAGCAGCAGGTAGCACTCGGCACACAAGCTCCCCTGAGTCAATCCCAACACTGGAATGCAGCGTTGAGATTGGCCTGAGCGCCGTGGATTGGTGCTCAGACTAGAAGAGGGAGCCTGTGCATGTTCCTTACCAGGCTGTGTAATGCAGCCTGGTAGGAACATGCAAAGGGCTCATGAACTGTTTGGTCATCCCACACTGTTCATTCGGACTTTGGCAATGCAATCCACTACTCCGCTACTCTGGCCCGCCCCACCCCACCCAGGCCACTGACTGCATGCAATCAGAAAAATAAAATGACAATAACGATACGTTATTGTCATTTTATTTTTCCTTTTTGCGCAGTGGAGCAACTCTCCTCCAGCTTAGCGAAGGAGCAGCCACTGAGACTATGCCACTACATTCGAAGCTGCTGCATCAAGGCACTTGTCCACTGTGTGCAAATTGATTGTGTGGCTGCCTAAGGCACTGACCGAAAGTGCACCCTTTCAGACTTTGCCACGGCATTTGAACTATAAAGCAATTAGAAGCAGTCCAACTGTTGCCATCCAGACCAAAGACAGAAGGCAGACTGCATAGCTGCTTCAACTCTCGGGAGGGCTGCCAGATGAGTGGTTAACTGACCAATCTACTCACCATGTGCCTGGAAGAGGGATGCTGATCTGAAGACATCTGAACTCCTGGCTTACACCTTCACCGGACTGCACTACATGGCTCACATGTGCTGCCAGTCTCAGAGCCATGGGCCTGTGCTCCTATGGCTGGTGTGTCTTTCCACACAGAGAGGAGGACACAGACTGAAGTATGCGGAGGCTTAACAGAGGTCTTCCAAAGAGGCTCGCATTTGGTGAGAAGCCTATGACAGAGACACTGAGAGCACAACTCTGACTGGGGGAGAGAATTACACCTGTACTTGAGATCCACACTAGACTTACCCTAACTCTGAAAGAGAATGACGAGAGGTAGAGGAGCAGAATGAATAAAGTGTTAAAGTGTACTAAAGTACTTTTGTTTTACATAGATAAGCACTGGACTGGACATTCAAGTTATTTTGCTGTTGGGTGTTTGTTGAGTACTGAGCTTGTTGAACCATGAGACTAACAACCCTGAAAAGGCTGTGACCCACTAGCTCCTGCTTGGCCTGTTGCCTCCCGATTGGGGTCCAAACGTGTAGATGACTAAAATCTAACATTTCCTTTGGTTTAGCCATACTTATATACCTCCATGTTGCAAATTTGAAGTTTGTAGCATTTTCATATTAAACAATCGGGAAAATAGGGTGTTTTGCCCATGTTACATTTGCAATTAGTTGCACACATATGTGATTTTAAGCAGATTATATTTTTAGATGCAAGTGAACAAAACATCTTGTTGGTCTGTCAGCCCTTGGGTGGCCTTCCCCCAAGCTTTTTGCCTTATTCCTCCAGTTTTTGCTGATCTCGTTTTGTTGGCCTTAGGACTGCTTACCAGTGGCAACGTGCATGTGCTCACTCCCTAAAACATGGTAAAACTGGCTTATTCCCAACTGGCACATTTAATTTCCATGTACGTCCCCAGTAAAGTGGTAATACTTGTAACCTGGGCCTGTACATTACATGCTTCTAATGGGCCTGCAGCACTGATTGAGCTACCTACTTAAGTATCCCTGTAAACATGTCTCAGGCCTGCCATTGACGCTTGTGTGCAAAGTGCACTGCCATTTCGACCTGGCAAAATAAACCTTTTGCCAGGCCTTAATTTTCCTTTGTAATACATATGTCACCCTTAGAGTAGGCCCTAAACAGTCCAGAGGGCAAGGTGTGGTGTATTAAAAAGGTTGCATATGTAATTTTAGGTTTTACAAGTCCGGGTAGCGAAAAACTCTTCAATTTGTTTCTCACTACTGCACAGCCCTTTTCTCATTGGGTTGCCTTAATGCATTTATTAAGTGCTAACTTTCAATTAGGAATGTCAAGTCTAAAGCAGTGTAATTTAAAACCCTCCTTAATGGTAAAGTTGGATTTTAAGTCACAATTCTGAAAATGCCCCTTTTAGAAAGTTGAAAAGAAAAAACATAAAAAAGAAGAAAAAACATAATGAGTATACACTCCTCTTACAAAAGACACCATGCTTAAATAACTTAATTTAAAGAGTGCGTGCGAAAAGTATAGTGGATCGCCCCAATCCACTTATTGATACTGCAATAATAGAAAACCGAGCTCTATCCTTGCGCTCTTTTGCTGTTGCACTGCGGTGAGCAGGAACAATTCCCTCCAAAGTAACATGTTCATCCTGGTATTCAACAGTACTCAATTTAAGTCAATTTTATTTTTGCCTTCTTTTTTCAGTCTTATTCTTGGTAATCTTCACCACAAGGATAACATCTGTACTCTTTATTTGACATTTCTAATACATGCTGTACGCCATTCCAGGCTTTATACAACAGTACGTCGAATCAATCCATATATGAAATGAGCACAACTTATATTGTCCCAATGCATTTCGAGCCTTCGAGGCTCTTCGTCAGGGAAATCTAAAACAAATAAAATGAACAGTATAATTAAACTAATTCAGTGTAATTTATATCTCTTATCAGAAAATCAACAAGTTATTATAAAGCAGTAATATACAAAACCAAGCCTCCTACTTAGAACCCCTTACCCTGATTCATGATGGCAAATGCAACATCCTATTATCCTCCCATCTTGCCCAGGCCTACAGTCACTCAAATCTCTACAGCAGTACCAAAAAACTCCTACTCGAGCTCAGCTCACCTCCTATAATTCTTCCCATACCTCTCCCTGCTATCCCTTACTCTTAACTCTCCCTCAACACTCTTCTGCCTACTCATCGCTCCCACTCTTTCATCCTGTCCCTATATGTTATGCAAATAACTCCCTTCATTTCCCTCTGTCACTCGCTGTCTCCACATGCATCGGTCCTCATTCCCTTGTTCACCCTATACCTAGCTATTTGCATTTAACCACCTCCGACAATCTCACCTCCTTTTGCTCATCTTTGTTCTTTAGAAGGTTGACATTTTCTTGTCCAACCATTTGGTGTCTACAGCCTGTATCCTCGGTCACATGACTAGGTGTAGCTGGAAGGTGGCCTTTGTGAATGGCTCCCAGAAAGTGAGACAAAAGGGGAATAGTTGGTGGCAAGATGGGCCCTCTCTGACTTGATAGAGGGTGGTGAAGCTGTACCCTACCAAACTTGCACATTGCAAAGCCTCTGCCTGGGTACACTCACAAAGGTTTTGACAATAGTCTTTTCTGACCCCAGACAGGCTAGAGCTAGGGCAGGAAGGCAATAGATTCCAAGCACATCAGGGGGTGGAAACCTCCAGAACCTCCTCCTACTTCAAAGTGGGCACAAGGCACAACTATTAGACCCTCACACCCAACTCTTCAGTGCACATCTGGACCTGTGGAAGACTCGGAAGGATTGCTCTGCTGCTGCTCTTCAAGAAGGACTGCTACTCTGTTGCCCTATTGCCCTTCTGTCTGAGTACCAGGACCACCAGAGTGACTCCAAGGGCTAGTTTCCTGGCCTCCTGATTAGAACCTCGGAGACAGAAAAGGCTCCTCCCACCTTGAAACAGCACCAGGATTTTATCTGCTGTGAGTCCTGCCTGCAAGTGGTGACACCCTAGTCCTGTACACTTAGAAGTGGGCCTGAAGTTGCTTTGCCGGCCCAGCTGTGGTCCTGTAGGCAGAACAGATACAATGCTACACATCTCTTCACAGCCGCTTCAGAACCAGAGCAACACAATGCAGGACCTTGGACCCAGCCCCAAGCTTCCTCGGATCTGCTGCTGCGTGACACTTCCTGGACGCAGGCCTTAGCATTGCAAGCCCCTCATTGATGGCATCCTCGACAATGCCGCTGGACTTTGCATCACAGCTCCCAAGCTTCTTCAGAACCATTGCGAAGCAAGGCATCCTCAATTTTGAACTTCACATCACAAGTCCCTCGTTGATGGCAGACTCGCTGATGACGGAGGACTGCATCGCATCCTCGCAGCTCCTTGGAACCATACCTGCGCTACAGATCCTCTGTTGCCACTGTGTTGTATTTTCACTTCATTGCTGTTTGAATTGCTGCAGAAATACTTTGAATATTGCCTCTAAGATAAGCCTGTCTGCTTTGTTCCATCTAACCTACCAGATGGTTAATCACAGGTTAATTTGGTGTTGTTTGTGAATTCACCCTGACAGAAATTGTGGTTGCTGGCAGTGGCAGCAGGCACAGATCAGGGTGGGAGAGTGGAGGGGGGGGGGGGGGGGGTAAAGAAAACAAAACCTTACCTTCTCGCTGCGTCTTGCTGCTCTCTCCACCGTCGTCTCTGGAACAGGAATATGGAGCACCCAGGAAGCACCCAGGCTTCCCTGAGCTCTGTCAGCAGAGTAGCCCTGCCCCGCCCACAAAGTTGCCACAACAGGTAAAAAATAAAATGATAATAACTTAGCGTTATTATTATTTTATTTTTCCTTTATTTATACTGCTTCAGAGCAGTGGGGCGACACTCCTCTGCCTTAGCAGAGGAGCCCCCACTGGTTGCTGGTTTGGAAGGGTTTCGCCCTTAACACAATTTCCTACCCATCTGTTTTAATCTTGCTCCCTCATTTGAACATTCTGTGGCTGCACACATCTTTTGTGCAAAATTACTGCTGTCCATTGAATATATACATTAAATAGCAAAAACATGTTTTCATTTTAGTGTCTATGGGCATGCAGTTGTGTATGATCAGCAGTCCACAGCCACTTCAGGGGTTAAATATCAGATCTCCAAAGAATAAATATAGGAAAAGAATATGGGAGGAAACGGGACAAAAACATACTTTTCCTACAATCATCAAGGGTGCTTGCATGTTACTCAAGTAGCTTCTGATAGCAGGACGGCCCTTGTCACAGCTGCTGCCTTATTGCCAGTGCTAGACAAGGAACAGCGGTTTGTTATATATAGCATGCTCTCCACTTGAAGGATACAGACGACTGCTATTTTGATGGCTATGCGACTACAATATGCGACTACTATATGTCAAATCTGTCTATTCCTGGCTAATCTGACTGGGTAGCAAGCGCAGTTTCGAGAATATGGCTCAAGATCAGTGGCAGTTCCCCTCTTTTACACATATTTACAGATAAGACAGATGAAAATATTTGCATATTCTGAATCCTGCTCCCGAGAAAACTCCTGTATTGTCGTATGTCGGAAGTATGTTGAAAGATATGCTGAAATCTATCAGGGCGGAGGCTAGAGCCCTCAACAAAAGGATCTTACATTCAAATTTCCCTTTTTTATATGTAACTTCTTTTGAGTGTCCTCGCTGTATTCAGGTTGATTAACCACACTCACCGGCTTTTAAAAAACAGGTATAACAAACATTTGCAATGCAATAGGTCTCGCATTTGCGAGAGTTTTAGCTATTGGCATTGTAAATGACAATGCCTTTTATTTATGTGTTTTGAAAACCTGCAAGCGGTGCGTAAACACGCAATTTGTACTTATAGTCCTTCCTTACCAGAAGCAAGGCTGGCAGTAACTGCGCTTCTTTTTATTGCCAGCCTTGCTTCTCGTAAGCAGCCACTATGAGTACAAAGTGCGTGTTTACGCACTGCTTGCAGGTGTTTGAAAACACATAAATGGCATTGCCATTTACAATCCCAATAGCTCAAACTCTCACAAATACGAGACCTATTGTAATGAAAATGTTTGTTTTTGTTTTGTAAAGCAGCCCATATTCTTCAAAGGAGGCGTTTAAAAAGAGTTTCATGTATGGGAACGCATTGAGGGAATATGCAGTGATCTTATGTTTCATAAACACCAAGAGTTAGGATATAAGGGGAAAAAACTATTGAGGTTCATTAAAGAGAAATGTCCGTCTTCGTGTTTGCTCTGTTTGTACCTAAGTTCTACTTTCTTTCAAAGTGGATCATAAAAAATGCATGCCAATCACTTTTTTGAACATATTTCGCCATATGTTGAGCCCAGCAGTGAAGCTTTAAACAAATGGCCTGTCAGACTCCATAGACCCCACTGATGTATGGTACAAAGCTGTCTCTGCTTCTCCCACTGTGTTTTTTATTGTTCTCACATTAGCAGGATGACAGTTCGATTACATTCAAGGCTTTCGGGAAGTTAGGGCCCTAATAACGGAGCAAGCAGGACAGCTGCTTATGAAAGGAAACAGTCCAACAGTTCATCCTTGGCTCGAGGCATAATTGATAGACCCTCGTTAGCTCATTATAATTGCATTTATATAGTGCTTAAGACCCCTAATGAGGAGTTTATGGGCTTTTTGGCGAGTTGCATGCTACTCCGGAAGCCAAAAAGTATTAGTGGTGGATAAGTATAGTGAAATTTGTGTTAATTTGAGAGGTGGACATGAAACTCTGGTAGTTGGATTGAAAAGAATAATGGAGGGAATGGGGGTGGTAGAAGAGGGAAGAGTCTAGAAAGTTTATTGGGAGATCACAGTAGTAAGATGAGGTTTGGGATGAGAATAAGGAGAGATGGAAGGAAGAATCTGAAGAAATGGATTAGGGAGATCATAGTAGTAAAATGAGTTTTGGAATTAGTCATAGGAAAGATAGGTGGGGGAAGAATTCAGAAGGGTTGTTTGGGAGATCATAGAACTAAAATGAGGTTTGGGGTGATCCAAGGAGGGATAGAGGAGAGGAGTCTATAAAGGGTTACTTTGGTGATCACAGTACAAGAAAGGTTTCTGATGAGTTAGAGTGGAGGTAGAGGATATATTGAGAGTGGTATGGGGGAAATATAGAGTAGTGCATCGGAGAGAGTCAGCTTTTGTCTCACAGTAGGAGTAAAGTAATAACTACGTGTAGTGTTCTTACCAGTTCTGGAATGTTGGAGAGATTCTCGACTTCGGTTCTTGAGGGTTCTGGTCTGTCCAAGGTAAGGACAACACCTTCTGGTAGCCATGGTGCTGCCAACATGGAAAAAAAGGAGTCCCAAGAGGAAAAAAAAACTTAGGGAAAAAGCTCTGATGAAAATGGGACTCTAGGAAGGAAAGAGGCTACCAGTAAGGAGGAAATAGAAGGCTAGGAATCCAAACCGGAATAGAAGGCTATAATCAGGAACAAGTCACACCAGCAGGAATCACAGAAACATACGGCAGGAGCACAGGATGCCAACAGGAGCGAGGACACACCAGCAGGAGCAAAGAGTGTTGCAACGTAAAGAAATGAAGGATTCAGCCCTTTAAATACCCATGAATAGGAAGTGCCCAAACAGGAACAGGAAGTGACCAAACAGGAACAGGAAATGACCAAACATGAAGTAAGTAACCACCATCTCGGATAAGGAAGAGGATAGTGGACGGATTGGGAAGGTTGCCATCTTGAATTGGTAGAGCAGATACTTCCCAAGGCCTTCTGGGAAGAAGATTATGGCATCATGGGAAGACAAGAATGGTCCCAAGAAGAAATGAAGAAAGAAATATATATACAGTGAAAATAAGGTAAGAATACAGTGCCCCAACATGTGAAACTAGGAAGCCACAGTTCCAAAACCGGAGCTGCGGCATTCCTGTCATGCAAATTGTCAGATAACGGATAGCCGCATAGGTATGTGGCGTGCCCGAAACAGAAAGAGAGCAGGCGCCACTGGACGCACTCGTGACAATAAAATGGCAACAGCGGGCCACTGCGCAGCACCAAGACGTGCCCGAATAAAAGATGGAGGCGCCGATGGCTGAATCGCGGCCCACGAGGAAGAAGTGGGCTGTACCGCTGGCCAAATCACAGTCCGCAGAACAACACATAAGTACATATTTATATCAAGAAATACACATCATCAAATTAAATGTTTATATACACAGGGATATGCTGAACATTTGTGTTCGAACATGGTCGTTATGTAGGAAACAGCCAACTCTTGAGTACTCTTCTGAAAACAAGATAGGTATCTGTGCATCTTATGTTTGGGGGAAATGAATTCCATAGCATGGCTGCTTGAACAGAGGAAGATGTACCACCTATGTTTTTTCTCTTGTATGGTGGGATTTTGAGGCAAGGTGCCAATCTGGAGTGGAGCTTCCTTGGTTGTATATATTTGGTGAAAGATTGGCACACAAATTTGCTGTTGCACTAACTAGTTTGGTAACACTGTTATAGTGTCCAATGGTGGTAGTGGTATGGGCTCGCTCTATAGTAATGACAATCATTTTAAAAGCCATTGCAGCAACCCCTAAATAAAAGAAAAAAATTGCCTTCTTTATAAAATCTATGTATGCAATAAAGAATTGAACATTTGAGGAATATTTCTCAGATGTAAAATAGTTCCTCATGCATTACAGTACAACACCTTCAGAAGGAACCAAGTAACATTCCTAGGTGAAGCCAAGCCACTTTAGACATTTAAAAAAAGCATTAACTGTCATACAAACAGCTGCCTTGTTTCACCCTCAATACCTTGCTCCAAACTAAGTGTGTTTTTACTAACACCTTTGAAGTTACCATGTGGGGACTTTATGAACACCAGTTTAAACTTATAGGTGGTCAAAGGAACATTCCTCAGATGAGAACCCTGAAGCATCCATTCCTTTAAAGTTTCTTCAAAAAAGTCATCTACTCCATGGAGAACTTATTTCTCAGGCAACATTGCCTAAACCTTCTTTAGAGCATTGTGAATAGAAGTTTATGCAAGGAAAATATGATATTTAAGCTGGAGTACATATTATGACCTTGGAAACAAAAGTGCCCTCCACCCCTGAAAATTTATTGGGTGGAAATTTCTAAAAAACAGACAACCTTGAGTACTGAAGCATGATGGCAACTAGTACAAATTGGTCACAAAGTCTGCAAAAGATATATTTCAAAGGCTTGCATGTCAAACTGGCCACGACAAACTGGATTAGTAAACTACCATGAAACCAGACAATGCAGAACTAGGATTGCCATAAGAATGTTTCATTAAAAAAAGACATTGTGTTTCTTATTGCATGTTGAGTGCATCAAGTAACAACTAGGCAACCCTATGAAAAAAAAGTTAAAACAAATCTCAAAACTAAACTGTAAACGTTGGGAGCAAATCAACCACTGCACCCCAAATGGTAGCAACACTAGTCGACCTCCAGTAATAATAGATACATTAAAAGATTTTGTTAGGTAGCATTGCCAGGTGGTAGATTCAGCACAATAACAACCCAAACTAGCAAGATAGGAAGAAGTTCATCTAGCAAACCTTACTTTCAACCCAACTTCTCATATGAGGACCTCAACAAGGGGGTCAGGACAAGACAGAAGCATCTGCAAAACCAAGTTTGTTCACCAAACACAGCCACATCCTTCAACCTCCAAAGGACATTTCAATTGATTCGGTGATTTGGTGCATGTAGTGCAGGAAATATAATTGAATGCTATATTCTGTATCGCAATACTTTGGTGCAGGGATCTCAAATGTTCTCCAGACAAGCTACAAGTTTACTCATTCAACCTCTCACTAATATGCAAGCATCCACACAATGCCATTTCTCTCCCAAATACTGACATGTAAATTACTCGGCATATGAGCCTGGAGAGAATGGAGCAAGGTCTAAGCAAGTACACTTAAAGCTCCTTGTGTCCTACTGCTCATATAGCTGCTCTTTTTAGCTACTAAGAATAGAAGAAAATTATCAGGGTGAATGAGAATCGCACACAAAGAATGCCATAGGAACTTAACTCCAGCTGAAGTACACTTGCATCCACAATGACACAACCACCCTAAGGTCTACATCTGTAGCCTAAAACTGCCAACTGACCTGATGATTAGGGTTTTGCACTCAAGTGATCAACAACCAACCAGTGAAGAGTGCGCTATATCCCATGCAGCACATCCTTCTATGGAAACTGGGCATGTGGACTAGGAACTGGCTGTGAAAGGACATTTTTGGTAATGGTCAGAATTCATTGGCCCAAACTCCTGTCACCCACCAAAGCAGACATCATGGCTTCGGAAGGAAAGGTCCGACACAGCTTATGCATGCTTGTTGAAAGATAAGCAATAAGCTCTATGAAACATTAGGTTATTTCTTCTAAATTATCACAGAACGGAGACAAGATTCACCCAGAGTGAGGACTGGACCGAATTAGAACCTGTGAGAGCTAGGACCAGCCACAGTGAGAACACTGTTGATCAGACCATCTTCACAATTGCTCAGTACCAATCTGTCGGGCTTGTGTTCTGAAACTACTTTTGTGAAACTCTACAACACACAAACAATTAACATGCATGACGTCCATACAGCCACCAATTGATATGAAATGGTGAATGTGCCTAAAATATGGCATACACTAAGTTTGTTCAAATTACTAATGATAGTTTTCAAATGTGTGCAGATCCAGGGTAGGAGGGTTTAACCAAAAAAAAGGGGTGGTAATCTGCTAAATTGACACTGCGATGAATCTGCACAGAATCTGTTATAAGACAGAAAGGATTAGTTTTCTATTAGTGTGCCAACCTTTTTACCACACCATAAAGACTAGACATAGTTAAAAAGGTGGGGGTGTTGATTCAATTTTCATTTACTTATAACTGTGGCACTCTGTGATCAATCAGTGTAAAGATTGGCACTAGTTAGCAAAGGTACGTTAGATTGTGAAGATCCAATTTTGGGGTGTGGAAAATATTTTTAGTTTAAAAACATATTTGGCACAATTTGATGATGTGCATTCATCCATAGAAATAAAGATGTATGTTATACATATGCACGTCTAAGAATCCATGCACAAAAAAACATATTTTGACCCAGTTCTATAGTGTTATCTTCTTGACATATTCTCAACTGGGATGTCTGTCGCCATGTCTTCTTGTCACTCTTTTCCTACCACATGGAGGACATTATTGATAGGAAGAACTTTAGAACCAGACTTGAAACCATGATGGGTATTGGGAGGAAGTTCCTGTTTGCCTACATGCATGTACCAGATGTTCTGTGATGATCTGCTTCTACCTTTCAGCAAAAGCCTGGAAAGACCCCCCTCTCCAGCTACGGACCTCGACTTCTCTACTGGAATTCCGTAGACCACTCAAGACCTACCTGTTTGACTAAGTCACCTGTACCATTATGACTCTCAAGTGCCTGGATAGCCACTCAGGTGATTAGCCACGCTATATAAATCAACTTGATTGATTTATTGGGTTGACCGAGTTGTGAGTGGTGGATATATATTGAGTTTCTTTAATATACAACCTTTCGATTTGTGTCCACGTGGAACACGTTCAGTCTCTTAATGAGCAGTGGCAATTTGCTTGTTCTCGTGTATATAGATGGTTTCAATAACAGCTGAGTTCATTACTGTATGCACATCTACAGAATTTATGTATCTATTGATGTTTTTTCCCATAATATTTGCTCATACACTGCACAGACACATGTACTATTGTTTGTGTCCTATGCACATGCTCACAGCTAAGAGAACATTAATTTGCATTCCGTTTTTTTTTACTATTTACAGTTCAGTATGTTGACTATGCATTTTCTTTAAGCCCACAAATATATTTTTTCTTCTTCCACCTCGACAACCTCAACGACCCCAACTCCACCGACCTCCTGGACAAACTCACAAACATCGGACTGAAACTGCTCGTCAACACCCCCACACACAAGGCAGGAAACACCCCCAACCCCATCTTCGCAGGCAGGAACAACATTTGCTTCAGCCATACCACGCAGCCTCTCTGGACTGACCACTACTGCGTACACATCTCTTTTAACCCCGCCACTGCTCTCAAACCCACTCCTCGTCCTCCGCGAAGGAACTGAAGCAAGATCACAGAGGAGCAGCTCAACTCCACCATTATCCATGACTGCCGCCCCCCCCCGCCTCGAATGACACCAACTCTGCAGCTAGCGAACTACACCGGTGGATCACCAACTGCGCCGACAAGCTCACACCCCTCCGCACCACTGACAGACAACCAGTGGCGGCTCACAGAGGAAACGCTGTGGGGTGGAGAGGCAGGACAGGGCTGGGTGGGGGGTAGTGGAGTCTAACATACGACGGCAAAGGTAAATGTATATAAATAGATAAATATCTGCAGACGTATGTTGGACTCCACTGCCCCCACCCAGCCCCGCCCCCACTCCACCACCCCACCCCACAGCGTTTCCTCTGCGAGCCACCACTACATACAACGCCCTCTGAAAGACACTTGGTTTACCACCGACCTCCAAGAAGCCAGACGCTCCTGCAGACGTCTCGAAAAACAATGGAGAAACACTAAAACCACAGCACACCTGACCACCTACAAGAACGCCATGACAGATTACCACCAGCGCATAAGATCCACAAAGAAGACCTTCATCCTGAACAAAATCCACACCAACTCCAGCAACTCTAAGGAACACTTCAACATCATCCAGCAATTCACCAAACCCCCCAGCGAAGCAACGGCCGTCACTCCCTCTCAGGACCTCTGCAATAAGCTTGGCTCCTACTTCCACCTGAAAATCAAGGCCCTCTATGACAACATCAGCGAGCAGACTCTAGAAACCACCCTTCCCTCCATCGACGACAGCCAGCCCACCATCACTGCCTGGACCTCGGTCACCACCGAAGATACCACCACGACCATGAAAAGCACTCATTCAGAAACCCCAACGGACCCCTACCCTCTGCACATCTTCCACAGAGCCACCTCCACCATAGCGCCCGAGCTACGGCAGACCGTCAACGCCTCCTTCAAATCTGACACTTTTCCCCACGACTGAAAACGTGCAGATGTCGAGCCCCTTCTCAAGAAACCCTCTGCAAACCAGACGAACTTGAAGAACTACTGACCCATCTCTCTCCTTCCCTTCGCAGCCAAAGTCACTGAGAAGATCGTCAATGCCCAGCTGACAAACTTCATCGAAGAGAACTCCATTCTCAACCTCTCCCAATCTGGATTCCGCAGCAACCACAGCACCGAGACCACCCTACTTGTCGCCACAAATGACATCCGCACGCTCATCACCCAGGGCCACACTGCAGCCCTCATCCTACTTGACCTCTCCGCAGCCTTCGACAATGTCTCCCACCGCACACTCACAGCCAGACTTCACCACACTGGAATACAAGGAACCGCCCTCGACTGGCTATGCCACATCCTCGCTGACAGAACCCAAAGGGTCAGACTCGTGCCTTTCCTCTCCGAACACACAGAAATCAACTGCGGACTACTCCAAGGATCATAGCTCAGTCCCACGCTCTTCAACATCTACATGACCCCCCTAGCCGCCATCATCGGACAGCATGGACTCAGCATTGTATTCTACTCCGACGACACCCAGCTCATCCTCTCCCTCAGTAAGGACCCCAAAACTACCAGACTCAGCTTCCAAGAAGAAATGAAGGACGTTGCAGCTTGGATGATCAGCAGCTGTCTGAAACTCAACTTGGAGAAGACAGAAGTCCTCGTCCTTGGGCCCAGCCCCTCAGCTTGGGACAACCGAGGCCCCCCACACTTGGCACCCCCCACCCCCACGGACCATGCCCAGAACCTCGGCATCATATTCGACTCCTCCCTCACCATGACCCGACAGAACAACACTGTGGCATCCACCTGCTTCAAATCCATCTGCATCCTCCGCAAGACCTTCAAGTGGATCCCGCCAAAGCCAGAAAAACCATCACCCATGCACAAGCAGACTGGACTACAGAAACGCCCACTACGCTGGAATCAACAAATCCCTATTACGCAAACTACAAACCAATTAGAACAATGCTTCCAGACTCGTCCTCTGCATCCCTCGACATGGGCACATCTCCCAGCTCCTGCAAAACCGCCACCGGCTCCCCATTGAGAAGAGGGTAACCTTCAAGCTACTCACCCACACCTACAAATCCCACAATATCAGACCCAAATACCTCAACAATAGAGTCTTCTTCCACGCACCGAAACTTCGGCTGAACTGAAGCTGCACCTCCCCTCCCTCCCCCCAGCTCCTTGAGACCCGCACAGGGAAGTAGCGTGCTTTAAACCCCCTGATTGATTGATTGATTGATTGATAGTGTAGCCAATCAGCTCTCATCTGCCACCAACAGTATTATTTATCCAGAATTCTAATTAATTTTCTGTAATCATCTGTATCGCAAGTGTACATGTCATATTTTACAGAGGCATATATTGCAGGTCTCTTTTTGAGGGCAATACCCTTCAAATATATTCTACTGTGCTCTGCAGTACTTAGCGATTTGTAGGTGCCTATGTCAGCATGCTGTGTTAGACGGGTGCGACCCGTGCCACCGCCCCTGGCCCTGACCTCTGGGGGCAGCGAGTTTAAAATATATTTTGGATTTAAAAGCACCTGGTGCAGAGTTCCTTGCCTTCAGCAATCTTCAGACAACCTTAACAATGCCAAGATAACTCTGGTGCTCAAAGTTTCTGCTGGAGAGAGATCAAAGTTTTGTGGACTAGTAGTTTTGATGCATTACAAAGTAGAGCAGAGGGTTAATGTGCATGCTGCAGAGCACGTGTACCATGCAGATCACAAAAGTGCATATAATGTAGGTAGATCTTTGGGTTACTGCTTTTATAGCGAGATGCTTTTGTTACTTGCAGTTTATAAGTCACAATCCTATTATAGCACAGTGAGCTAATAACTGTCAAAGAGCTGAATACGAAATGCATGGTAAAGGCAGGCCCACTGGAATTATGTAGCAGAGTAGGGCAAATTATGCAGCAAGGTTTAATAAATTATTTGGCAAATTATGCAGAGTAATGCAGCATGTATTGTGGTGGTATCACTTCATTATTTTGCCATTTTGCCACTTGGTAACACTGTCTGGGCATTCGTTGCACCTCACTAGCACCAATTTGACACCCAAGTATAGCAATAAGCAAAAGGAAGGTGACCACTCAACCTTTGCAAAGGGCCTAACACTGCGCAGAAGATTTGTTGCTGCGTTTTTAGTAATTGTTTAACTGTTTGAGCTAGAAACATTTTTTCTTTAAATCTGTAGATTTTTCAGTGGATGGTGAATAATGTGACAAATGAAGCAAATCTATAATAACACAAAAAACACTGCGGCTTGCCAATCGCATAATTCCAGTGGCCCAAGGTGTAGGTTAGAGCATTATGATTTTCCCGGTATCTTTCATTATCCTAATTTGGCTAAAAAGGGTTCATTTGGGTAATAATGCAATCTTATTAGTAAAACCAGCCCCCTACCATAGTTTTACGTTTTAAATCCTGAGTTTGTGCTCCTCCAGACCAAGCACTCTTAAACTATACTGCCTACCAGTGTGGATGACGTGACACCTGTACCTAGTAGGCCTCTTTGTCCTACTGTAACATTTGCTATGCACTAATTTACACACGTGTGACTCATTGTGTTTGTGTGATGTAAACGGCTTTGACACCATAGACTGGTATGAGTAGCACTATAAGCAAATGAAATGCACATGACAGAGATTGGTTATCAAGACTTGAGCGGCACTGTTGGAGGGTGGTAGTGAGAGAATTTGTGGAGAAGGAGGTAATTGGGGGCGCCAACAAACAGTGTCGCACCTGGTTCCATCAGCGCTAAAGCCGGCCCTGTGTGTTGTACATATTGCCATGTTGTTTGAATGGGGCTGTTATGTGCTACATGCCTAGTAGGCTATGCCACATGAATTGTTGGTCCAAAGCTTGCTTTTGGCATTGAATTAGGGTTTGGTCACATGGTTCTAAAAACGTACAGCTCCAGGGTTAAGACTTCTGTTTGAAAATGGGTTTTAGTATTGGCAATTAGCATGTAACTCTAGTGCAGCCCGCCTCTCTTCGCACTGAGAAGCCACACAAAAATGGAGGTCCCTTCGTCTTTCTTAGAGCCTTCGGATGGCCGGGTATTTTCAGTTATCACACCTTCTGTACATAAATCCCATCCAGGTATGTCAAATAAGGCATTATTTTTTCTTGCGATAAATCCTACTTTTCAGACAGGCTTTTGCTTCAACATTACAATGCTAGAGAAATTAGTTTACTATACTTTGAAGGAGAAAAACAAATCAATGGCTTACACCGGAGCACAACCTTTTCCAGGAATGTGCAATACCTCGATATCTCTGAAAACAATGTTTTCTTTTCCGGCATAACATTGTCAGTATTTGTTCCTGCTTGTGTAAACATCACGAATGTAACATATATCAATCCATTCTTCCGTGTATGATTGGCAGGGAATCTTGTCTTCAGCTGCACAAAGCACATTTTCCCGTCCTTGTTACATCATCATCATAAACCACTCTATCCTGCCGTTTTCTCTGAGCTGGAGGGACCAGCCAATTACTGGATTTTCAACATGAGCCCAGGGCAGGCGGCATGCCTAATAGCAACGCGTGTCTGGCCGCTGACTTTGGATCTGTTGTTAACATGGGCTCCTGGTCAGTCCCAAGGTTGTAGATGCAAAGTCCCCTTGTGCCCTCTCCACCAGAAATAGAGTTTGTGGAGGGAATTTCTGAATCCCCACCAGGCTTTTCGGCTCTAGATGAGAGATCCTCGGCATGGGTGCTTGGCACGAGGCATCATACCCAGCAGGTAGCAAGGAATCTTCTTATATCCCGGTTACTTCGAGGCTTCACTGTTATTATGCACAAGGTTGTCATTGTTACTCAAAAATTCAAAGCCTTTCTACCTGTTCTTTATTTACCAGGCCCTGCGTGACTTTTGCCAATGCACGAAAATAATGAGTTTGTTTTAGGATGGCGCTCTGCAGCCATTAATGCATTCCTTATTTTCCTTGCTGGACTGCTGTGTTTGGTTTAAAACCAGTAGTAGAAGAATTAACATTTTAGCGTCAACAAATACAGTATTCTAAAATATCGTGATTTCGTGAATATCCTCCCAATTATATATTTTCAATAGAAAAAAACACCAATCACGCATACGCACTTCCAAGAACTGCATCTGCAATAGAAGTGTTCCACAGAAAGATAAAAACCTCAACTCAATTTCAGAAGTCTTCCGTTCATACACTGCCTGCACCGTTAAATAACATCCAGTGCATGGATGATTGACGGTTATCCCGGTATAATTCCGTCTTAAATCATTATTTTTCAAAAAATGATGGGCCTGATTCTGATGTCGGTGGGACGACCATTACAATGCAGTCGGTCGGACGGCAGCTGTCGAAGGGATAGACCGACACCTCCGACAGCGTTGTTTGGACCGTAATCCCTACAATGAAGGCGGTGCCTGTGCAGCAGGCACTGCCGTAGAGATTAAGATGTTCATTTCCCATAGCCTTTCCATGGCGGTCCCACCACCATGGACAAAAAGGCTGTTGGAAAGGGACTTTGGTGGCCCCTAGCGAGCCGTTGTTCCCCGTGGGCCTCCGCTAGGTGGCCTCGTGGGCACGTGGTGCCCCCACAAACATCCATGCACTGTGTGCCAGGCACCACATGCTGCCTGGCACACAGTGCATGAATGTTTAAAAAATATCCCTTTGTCTATTGCGGCTTGAGCTGTGGCCATTTTCTCAGCGGTAGAACAAGCCGCAATAGAAAAAGGGATGTTTCTGACCATCTACACGGTGGTCCCATTCTAATCTGGTGGGTGAGACCTTCAACAACTTGTCGGGCAGTCCCACTCCCTCTCCGATGGTGGTCAGACGCTCGTTCGACCGTGATCGTAATAAGGCCCTTTGTCATTTAAACTTCACCTTTGTAGACATAAAAAATAATAAAATATAACTTTACTGGACTGCTGCTCTTTTGTTTCTTAATGGGTTACTTGAGTAATTTTGCTGACACTTCAGGGTGTTGATAGAGTTAAATATCCTTCTTCATTATGACTTTTTTGGTCTGGCCTGAAACAACTTTAAAAGGTATAGTCAGACCTGGCCCTTTCTGCAGGGGATGACCCTGCCTTCACCCTCCTGTTCTCTAAACCTGTATTGTTGACTTTTAGAACTCTGTGCACTTTATCACACCAGAGCCAAAATGTGTGTACTCTCTACTATAAACATGCTACAATTGGTTTAACCCCAACAGACATATTTAATTTTCTTCTAAATCCCTAGTAATATGGTACCATAGGTGCACAGGGCCGGTAAATTAAATGCTACTAGCAGGCCTGCAGCACAGGCTGTGAAATCCAGTTATGTAGCCCTTTAAACATGTATCAGGCCTGCTATTGCAGCCTGTGTTTGCAGTTTTAAACTGCTATGTGGACCTGGCAAATTAAACCTTTTGAAAAAATGCTCAACTCTCATCAGGCTCCTTGAGCACTAAGATGCACAGCCAAAATATTGTCAATCAAACTGCTCATTTCCATTTTTTTCAGGTTTAATCCATCTGTAATCCAAGTTTATTCTCATATTAATCCATATAGTTCAACATCAATTTCAACAGGTGCCATTCAGGCTTTCCTGAGCGCACGTGTTTTACTTTAGCTGGGTTTAATTTGAGCACTTATCCAGGACTGGAAAGACATTGCATGTCTTCGGTGAAGGTATTTTATATTTTAAGCGCTGGCACATTTAAGTTCCTTATTTGCAGATTCCTATATTTCTTTTCATTTGAAAGGGAACATTTTCGAAAATGCGCATGTGTTGGTAACATATCTAGGCTGACATATTGTTATTGTTTTTTAAATGGGGCCGCCATAACACCAGGGGCGCTTATAGTAGAAGCTGACATGTTTTTATTGTTTTAGTTATAGGAGCATATTATCTATATGTAAATCGAGAGGATGCATTTATCACCATATTTGTTTAGTCTTGTTGATGCTTCAGTGACTGCAAGCACTGTTTTATTTGATGCTTATGAGATCAAGTCAGTGATCAGATGCTAAAAAAAAGCATGTATCTGACCATTGCTGCAAGGCAAGATAGAGAATAGCTAAACAGATATTGTGACTGACAGAAGGTATGCAGCGCGATCCATCCTAAGAAACGTAATTTACAGGCATACTATTTTCTGCCTCTGCTAAAATTTAACATAGGAGTTAGAATTAGCAGTAGGGTGCTAGGATTCTAGGAACTTGCTAACCATATTAGGAATGTTCATATTGTTTTCACTGGCCATGTCATGCATTACTTCATTTATTTTCCCAATCTATTTCCTAGTGATATTCTGAGTACATTTTTCACTTACAAAAGAGGTTTTGGAGTTCCAGTGTATCCTTGAACTCATCTACTGGGACTGATGGTCACCAGAAAAAACTTCCCTTGCACTTTTATATGATTTGCAAACCAAATGGATATCTAATTTGTATTGGTATGTTGAACTGAGGGCTTGCACCAGGAGGTTAGAGATCCAAGGAGAGGGGGGAAAATCATCAGGAGATTATTCCCAGACTCCTGCACCATCTCCACCACCTTCATTACCTGCATCACACCTGCATCATTACCTGAACCACCAGCTGCACCACCTCCAGCACCAACTCCGGTGCCACCTGCACTACCACCTGCACCACCACACAACCACCTGCAGCACCCCATGCACCACCCGTACAGCCACTAAGAGTACGTTCACTGTAGAGAATACTCTCATCACCAGCATTTCGTAGCCAGTGTTGAATGTGTTTTGGATCATTTCCCATGTTAGATGGTGGTATGAATGCTATATTCTTTGTTCATTTTTAAAGGTAAGCCATTTTTAAATAGAGTAATTGAAAGTATTTTCAAAACAACGTGATACTCCTTTGTAAGGACATAGAAATGCATCATACGGTATGTATATACATTCAAGATAGACATTTGTTTGGAGTTCAAAATGTTTATATTGTTTGAATATTTTTACAAATAACAATGTAATAGTGGTTGGTCAAAATATTGTTCTTACAAATGGGCCAAAATGATGATAAATAAACTCTTAGGCCAAAAGGGAAAAACTAACTTGGAAGGGGGTTGGGCAAATGATTAAAAACGTCAGGAAGTGTCACAATGACTGGTCTATATTCAAAGGGGTGAAAAAAAGCTCATAGTCCAAAATCAAGAGTTAAATGTCATGCTACAAAATGGCCTCTGATCCCCTTGTCAGAGGGTGGGTCTAAGTCAAGGTCCTGGCTTGGGGGCAAGTCAATGACCATCCTCACTCTTAGTTTTTGCTGCTGTGATTAAATCCTCCCCTGACATAGTCATCAATTGGTTGGCTAACCAATACAAAGGGGGACCCCTGAGAACAAATAATAGGCAGATGATGCAGGGGAGAGAATCAGAGAAATACTACAAGGAAAAAACCACCTGCCTATACATTAAGATACATATAAGTCCAAAAAAGGGTCAAAACAATATAGGACAACACCGGGGCTGACACATGGACAAGGTCAAAACATGATTACAAGGGAAAACTGATTACAACATTTCCATTCATTTGTTAGAATAGATCAGATAATTCATCAGTTTATGTCAAAATTCACATAGTAACTGAATAGATACAAAATGCATAATACATATAGGGCCCACACATAACAATCAAGGCAGTCAATCATACCAACATTCATTCACAATTCAACAAAAGCATACTCATTCATTCAGCAACTACAATCCAGAACAGTCTAATAATCATACAAAATAGTTAAAAAAGCAATCAAGAATGATCAGCAGCCAAGAAGGGTAAGAATTGTAGAATCTCGTGTATCCTCCCGGTCGTGGATGGAAACACAGTCCAAATGCACGAGGAAATAAGCACCAACGCGCGTTTCCGTGGCAAGCCCAGGGGGGCTACAACTTCATCAGGGCAATAAATATATAGGTAGTGTGGGACACACAAACAGACCTAATAAGAATAAGGTACAGAAGAAACACTTCATCAACATATACATTTTACAAATTCCTTAAAAAACCACATGTATAATATAGAGAAATACTTGCTATGTAGTTTATAGGGTCAAAGATATTCAGGGATAAAACCGATGTCAGCCATAGCGGAGTCCAAATAAAGATTATCAAATAGCGGATACCTATTTGAAGTTATAATTAATGGAATAGAGTGCACTAAATAAACCAAGAGAACATTCATTTTATCATCAGAACAAAATATGAATTGAAAACAGGCACCAACGCACCACCCATAGTTTGTGTAGGAGATATATAAAATAAAAAATGTGAAGACATATAGACGGAGATGTGGGTCAAAGAGCAGCCAGAAGGAGAGTGTATATACCTTCACTTTGTAAAGCGTCCACTTAGGCCTTTAAGTGGGACATATAGAATCGAGATCAGCTCAATAAACAGATATCTATAAGAATGAAAATGAATATAGAGATCAAACATAGTGTAATGAAACAGCCACTGAAGTGATGGTATAGAAGAAATCTATGGATGCATCCAACGAGTCTTACCCAGGGGGCTAAGTGTGAAACAAGCTCTGTATGGGTCCTGCAGGTAATAGACTCAGCAAGAGACGAAGAGGAGGAAAGTTCTCCATTGTTTTTATTCCACGGGTGAGCACATAGGTTCATGCCTTAGGAGTTCAACAATCTCTACACGATAGTGGAGACAAAAATGTGAATGCATTTAGGGATATGACGTAAGAGGACAACGCCTTTTGAAATTACAAAGAAAAACAGCCCTATAGTCGACAACATGTTGGTAATCAATGGGGGCGGCCCGTTTTCTAATAGGCTAGGGTCAAACAAGCATGAATAGAGGTGGGAAACAATAGATTGCTTTTCAACCCGTCCGGGAATGACGAACGAAGATAGAAAGCCTATTCAAAAAAGAAGTTTAAACCAGGGACCTAGTAACTGTTTAACAGTTTGGGTAACCGAGAATACGGTTTCCTACCTAGGTACGGGAATGGAGAGTAGCCGGTTATACAGTGCCCAATAGCGGCGTACAGAAAGAGGAAAAGGATATCTCGCATAGTAGAGGTTACGGTAAAAATAATGTCATATGGTTGAGGGGCCAACCGCCAAGAACGTATCACAAGTTTGGGGATGAGAAAAAAGAGGAAATTAAGAGAAGGTAAGGCTTAAAATTGAAATTGGAGGTCGAGCCTGATATCTATTATACTAACGCGACAGAACACTTACCGGAAATTTATTCCGGCCGTGTCATAAGGGGAAATCCTCCAGAGACAAGTGGGGCAGAACGCTCCCACCAGCAAGCCTGGAAGGCTGGGAGAGTTCGACGTATTTAATTAATTGGATAGGCGTTCAACGTAAGAGTGAAGGCTGAATACCCTTGTCATAGACATAGGACAACCGCCCAGGCATCAAGCGTGATAGAAATGCGGCGGCCATGTTGAAACAGAAAGGAAACGAGAATGGAGAATAATGCAAATGAGAAAATATTTTTTTCTCAATAGACTCAAAGAATAGAGTCAAACCCGATCTGACTGAAAAACCGACAAGTAGGTCAGCCCAGCCTATAAGGGCAGGTTTAAGTACAAAAATATGTCAGAGAGAGCTGGAAAGGAAAAGGGTTTAAGTGATCGCATTTTCCCACGGGCAGATTTCATTAAAACCTCTGTCAACAGAGTTCAGAAAATAAATACAAAAGACTTCTCTTTTTCTTCTGATAGTAGTGGAATCCTTTCCGGTCGGTACTTGGATTTTCTCCAAGATAGACCACTTAAGGTCGGATTCTGTGTGGCCAAATTCCAGCCAATGGCCGACCAACGGAGCGGAGGATTTCTTGGTTCGGGTATTGGATTTATGTTCTCCAATCCTGGTTCTGCATTCTCTGTCTGATTCTCCGATGTAAGCCAGATAACAGGGGCAGAGAATGACATAGATGATATTAGAGGTACGACAATTAGTAATTTTATGCAAAGATATAGTACGTTCATTAATGTTGATGGAATGGCCCACGATGGCATTTGGGCATGCATGGCAAGTGCCGCAGCGATGGCTACCCTTAATGGGTGGGAGGCCTGTAATAGATTCCTGGCGCAGGGAGGGGTGGTCCGCGATTTTACCTTTGACCAGATTGTTTTTAAGGTTTTTGTTTCTCTTAAAAGCAAAGAGAGGTTTGGGGAGTTTTTCATCGCTGTCATCAATGTTTAAAAGGTACCACAATGAGTTTATAGTTTGTCTTATTTTGTGGTTGATCTTGGAGTGTTTGGTCACACAGACCAATTTGTCCAAATGTCTTTTCTCTTTCTGTTGGAACATGGAATCGCGGTTGTAGTACCTGGCCCTTTTAAATAAGTTTTTAATCAGTCTGTAGGGATATCCCCTGTTCAACAATTTATCCTTCAGGATTTCAGCTTGTTTGAGGAAGTCCTTCATTTCAGAACAATTTCTCCGGAGGCGAAGAAACTGGCTTAAAAGGGATACTTTCCTTTTGGCAGCGGCGGTGATAGCTTCCAAACTGAAGCAGGGTGTTTCTAGCAGTGGGTTTCGTATATAGGGAGATAAATAATTAATTATCTCTGTGCTAAATCCAGACATCAAGAAACTCCCGTTTACAATTGTTGGAATGTGCAGTGAACTTGAGGTTCACATCCGCAGAATTGATCCATTGGATGAATTCATCCAAGGATGTCTGGTCCCCCTCCCAGATGAAAAAAATATAATCAATGAAGCGGGACCAGGCTCAGACATTCTCATGGAAGGGGGCTATCTCATTGTAAATGTTCATTTTCTCAAAATAGCCAATATAAAGCCAGGTTATGCTGGGAGCGCAGGCTGCCCCTATGCTGACTCCCTGTATTTGATGAAAGTAACTGTTGTTGAATTCAAAATAATTCTAGCTCAGAACAACATTGAGACATTGAAGGATGAATGGGGCGTTGGTAACTCCAGGTTCTGAAAGCAGAATCTCTTGGAGTACTGTCATGGCTCCTTCCTGGGGGATGTTAGTGTATAGGGACTCCAGGTCCAAAGTGACTAGGAGTTCCCTATCACAATGATACCGCATCTTCTCAATCTTAGAAATGAAGTGACCTGTGTCCTTAACATAAGACTCCAAGTTACTCACAAGAGGTTTTAGAAATTGGTCCACATATTTTGAGAGAGGCTCAGTGGCAGATCCAATAGTTGACACAATAGGTGTCAGAGGTGGATTGAGAATGTTTTTGTGAGTTTTGGGGACCCCGTAGATGATGGGCATACGAATATGAATAGGGGTGGGATATTCAGCCTCCTTGGGACATATGTAACCATCATCTACGGCAGTCTGCACCACCATCAGGATTCGATGTTTTAATCCAGGTTTAGGGTTCATGGTAATGCGTCTTTAGTGTCTAGTGGCTGAGAGAAGGTCATTGTATATGGGGGTGACAATTGATTGGCTAACAGAGGGCTTACACCCCCTGAGAAGAAAAAGCACAACAAGTAGAAAGGGAAACACAAAAGTCAAAGTGGGACACATCTACAGGAGGTGTGGCAGGTTGGGGAGGTTGAGGCGACATAATTGCTGAAGTCCAGTTCATGATGTGATGACACCAAGTATAATTATTGTCCAGAGAATATCTCTCAGAACAACTGGATCTCTCCTGTAAAGTTCCGTATGTTCTTAAGCCTCTACAATTAAGAGCATCACCTCCTTGAATGCAGCTGCTGGCACAGATTCAGAAGGAAGGGATTGGGCATCACAAGAGGGTGTGGGGTGTAAGGGGAAAGGGACCCTGCATTAGCGCTAGGCAGCCACAAGTACACCAGTGTAGGGGAGAGCTAAACAGTGCCATATATTCAATATATCGTACTGCTCATCTCTCTCCTGTTCATTCAATGAAGCGCGGCAACTTTCCTTCCTGAATTGCATTACATTAACTTTTAGGAACTCTGTCCCTTAATATATGTGTGCTTATGTATGATTTTATAATATTTACCCTAAACCATGAGTGTTATGTTATGTTATGTTATGTTAGTAGGAGCTTATAAAGCGCACGGTCACCAGATAGGTTTCATGGCGCTAATTGTTTAATGTGTTGCATATGATATTGTCATGCATATGATATTGTGTTTGAATGTTGGTTTGGATAAGTGAAAGAATGTTTGGAAACATATAAAGGCAATTTAAAGTCATGTGGAGTGGTGTAACATAGTATGGAATAAAGTACAATAGAGTGTACTGGTGTGTCGTAGAGTTCAATGGAGTGTAGGCCGGTACTGGTGTAGCGTAGACAGTAAACTGTTATAAATTGGAGTGGGCACTCGTACAGTAGAGTGGAGTGTTGTGTCGTATTGAAAATTGTAGTATAGGGGAATGGAGTGTGGAACATTGTACAGGCATAGAGTGGAGTATAAGGTTGGACAGTGGAGTGTATAGGGATAGAGTAGAGTAGAATGTTGTAGAGTGCTGTAGTAAAGTAGGATCTGCTTCTTATGGTTCCCCCCACTTTTTGTTTGATGTGATGCTGTTTTTAACTAGTCTGACTGGGATCCTGCTAATCAGGACCCCAGTCTATCCACTTTCTCCCTAAACGGTTATGCATGTACTTAGTTACATCCCAGATTGGACACTGGGGTACCCTTGTCAGTCCCTAGTATATGGTACACGTACCCAGGGCATAGGCACCCCAGAGGTCTCCCATGGGCTGCAGCATGTATTATGCCACCCATGAGAGACCATTCAAAATGGAACTACAGGCCTGCCATTGCAGCCTGTGTAAGTTGGTGCATGCACCACTTACTTGAGATATAGGTTTACTATATCTAAGGGTCACTGCACTTAAAACCTATAAGTCACCCCTCTAGCAGGCCTTTCAATCCTGAGGGCAGGGTGCTTGGTTCTAAGTGAGAGGGTTCCCCTGCATGAGCAGGACCACCCTGCAACCTATGGAGTCCATTCTCCTAGGTTGGCAGTGAAGCAGCCATATACTAAATCTAGAGGAGCATTACGTGACTGCATGATGAACATCCTAAAAATGGCTGCAACCAACCCTATCGTGTTTGGTGAAAAACATGTTGGAATTATACCCCCACACCGGTAACTGGTGTGGGAGGTATAATTCCACACACCAGGAAGGCCCTTTCTGGGCATTTGGTGTTCCCAGCACCAGCCTTCTAGCTGCGGACAGCACAAAATGGTTGCTGCCGACCAGAGACACATTTCTGCCCTCCTGCTGCAGAGCCAAGCTCGTGCAGGGGAAGGCTGGACAATAGGCATCCTGTCACAGGGAGGTGGGACCGCCTCCCAGACAGGACTTAGTGTATTAGGACAGGGTGGGTGCACTTGCCAGCAACTGAAAGTCTGCAAGAGGGGCACATTTGATGTCCCTGTGCATAGTCCAGTTCAAACCAGTCCTGGGAGCCATTGGCTCCCGCTCTGGTGCGAAACTTGACAAAGGACATGAGAGTAACCCCCCGTTCAGACCCTCCCCTGGGAGGGTACCCTTCATCTTTCCATCCCTCTCTCGTAGGCACTTAAGGACTTACCTGGCTGTAGGACCCTAGATTCGTCGTGGACAAAATTCAGAACTGAAACCACTGCACTTCAACCGTCTGGGCACTTTGGACTGCCCTGGACTTCATTTGGGCCTGACTTCATCTTCCTCTCAGACTGCTGCATTGTCTGTGCCTGTGTACCATACAGGACCATGTAGGACCTCTGGAGCATCCAAGACACCTGAAGATAATCTCCCTTGGAGTGTAGGAGTCACCCTCCTGCATTCGCAGGCACTGAACACAGCTGACCGGTCTGCTGATCCCGAGCTCATACAGACTCTGAAGGGTTCAGTATTACAGGAGGTGGATTCCTATGCCCCTCAAGGCCTTAGCTGCCCTCTTACTCAGTTTGAGGTCAGAATCCCTCGTGGGGGCTGCAATAGCCGAAACCCTGTGCACCGCATACATTTGCATGTGCAAGTGCTTTTTGGCAATTCTACAATTGGGTTCCAAGTAGCCCCAACCTCTGGCAACTTCTCCTACAAAAATCATATTGAGTGCTCCGTGGCCTGCTATTTTGCGAAGCTACTTGAGGTCCTCTTGCAACTCCTGTGCCCCCGGCCTGTAGGTCCATTTGAGGGCCAACTTTGCTTTCCTTGGGCTCCCCTGATTGTTTGGGGCCTGTCCTGACTCCCCAGTGTGAGGTGAGTCTCCTGGACCTTGCTGGTCCAAACCGTACACTTCCTTGACCTTTTGCATGGGTTGCCATTGCCAAGACTTGTTGGTGCCCCCGCCGGACACCTACCCCTCAGCACTTGACATCCTTTGTGGGACAGCTCGAATCCAGCTTCTGGCCATCCTCGACATCGACTGGTCCCCACAGCTGCAGAGTCAAGGTCTCCGTCAACTATCCTGAAGCACCCGACATCAGTGGGTATTCTTCTACAGAGCCCCTAGTCACTCTCAAGTGACCCCGACTCTGTCCCCTTTGCTTTCAGGTACTCCTCGGCAAGAATCCATGTTTGGATACCAACGGACACTTTCTCCTCTTCCAGCAGCGGCTCTTCTTTGAAGTTCTCCATTGGGTTAGATGGCGGTTTCCGACGTCACATCACACCTATGCACCCGGCTTCCCTGGGTTAAGAAACTTGGGTACTTCAGTATCCACTGGTGGGGTAGCTCTCCAACCTTCTGTCTTCCCCGGGGTTTCTTCAAAGTCCACTGGGAAGGGCCCTTAAACTTTAAAAATCCAACCGCGACTTTCACATAGACTTGTACGGAGCACTCGTTCGTGTTCACACAATGCACACGCACTCCGTGAGGTCCCTATCTACTCACCTTGGGTGATTACTTGGGGTCCCAGAAATTCTACGTCCTCTCGACATTGTCCTGACTCGAGTCATGGTTCCTATTCACTTTCTTAGTATATTGTTTTGTCCCCCCTCGGGCCCACTGTGTATTAGTGATATTTACTATTATTTCTTTGCTTAAGTATTGTGTGCTTTGTGTCTATCTCCATGTAGGAGATACTGGAACGTACTAGATTGTGTGATATAATAAGAACATATTTTTTATAACTACTGTGTGGTTCTCTTTTCATTTAATCTATACTATAAGATTGCATTCTGGTAAAACAAGCTGCTTTTCACTCCTTCAAGACCAAGCCTGAAGGCAGCTCTCCACAGCTACCACTTGGATAGCTTTCTAAGGTTGTCTGAGACCCCTTCAATCACCATAAGGGTTGTCTGGACTGGTGCAAGGTGCCCACTTTAATTATTGAACATCTTCTCACAAGTGCCATGAAGTTTGGTAGACGTTTATTTTGGAGTTATACAGAGTGGTAGAGAGTGTCTTGCAATGGAGTGGTGTAGAGTAGAAGTGGAGTACCTTAAAGTGGAGAAGCTTACAGTGAAATGCGTACAGTGGAATACAGTACAGTTGAGTGTAGGAGAATGGATTGGTACAGAGTAGAAGAGCATAGAATGGAGTGGTGTTCAGAGGATTGGCATAGAGTGGAGTAGGGTACAGTGGATTATCATTGAGTAGGGGTGGCATACATTGAAGTGACATAGCATAGAGTTGAGGTAACTTTTATAAATTGGATTGGCGTCTCATACAGTAGAGTGTAGTGATATGTTGTATACAGTGTTGAAAACTGTCATAGAGTTGAGTAGAGTGTTGTACAACAGAGTGTATGGGCATAGAGTTCAGTGCAAATTTGAAAAGTGGAGTGTACAGGGAAAAAGTGGAGAAGAGTTTCATAGAGTGGCATTGAGTGTAGCAGAGTGTTTTAGAGAGGAGTTATATAGAGTGGAAGTGAGTACACTGGAATGGCGTAGAGTGGAGTAGAGTACAGTGGGGTGAACCAAGTCACAAGGAAAAAGGTATTAAAAGATTTTTAAAAAGAAAAGGGGGCAGGGTAAAAACACCCTGACCCCCTAGGCCTCGTCAGGGGATCCCTAGCCCCAAAAAGCATTAACAAAAAAAACAAAAATTGACAGGATTCATGCTGGGTGCGTGAATCCTGCCAAAAATGTAAAAAAATTAAATCACGGTCTACCACGCTTCGTTTAATTAAGCCCCCGGGTGGGCCAGGTCCCGTGGAAATGACAAAATATGCTCCAGAGGCCCGCGGGGGACCCCGCAGCCACGGGGACCGGCATCTCCCCTGGGGCATACTGATTATATGCAGGGGCGCACTGGCCCCGCAAACCCGGGGACCGCCACCTCCCCGGGGCTTTATTTTTATTAAAATGTGGGAGGGCTTCTGCCCCCTCACGCAGCCCCGGTGACTGCCAAATCCCTGGGGCTTTAATTATTACATGCGGGGTACGTGGCCCCCCAGCCCCAGGGACAGTCACTTCCCCTGGGCTCTGCTTTTAAAAAATTTAGTGTGGGGGGGCTTGAGATCCCCCACACAGCCCCAGGGACCACCATCTCCCTGGTGCATACATAAATTATTAAGTGCGGGGGTCCATTGCGGACCCCCAAACCCGGGGACCACCAACTCCCTGGGGGGTTTTAACACAACGGGAGGGGCCGCATGGCCTTCCTCCAGGAGCCCTCCAATGCCCTGGGGACCGCCACCCCCCAGGGTCAAGCAATGTCCCAGGGTGCTCACCCCTGGGACGTTGTAGTTTGCTATGGGATGGCAGAAGCACTGCTCCCGCAAGCGACAGCACCTTGCTCTTACTTGTTCAAAGCGAGTACATTTTGCTTTTTACCTCCAAGGAGCTACATGTTAGCAGCTCTCTGGGGACAAAAAGCAATGCCGGCCCCTGCAAGAGGCTTCAGCCAACCGGGACCGTGGGGGACTTTAGGCTCACCTGCTGTCCCTTTAAACATGGCCATGCCCTGGGGGATGGGGTCCCCAGGGCCGAAATCAGCCTGGGGGGGTCCCCTCACTGAAAGTATTTTTATTTTAATAAAAAATGGCCAAGTCCCGGGGTACTGGGTCCCCGGGGCCAAAAATGGTCACACTGCCCCCTCCCTTAAACAAAAACAAAATTTAAAAAAGAAATAATTGGCCGGGCCTCAGGGGATTGTGGCCTCCCTCCCCTTTAACCCCTTCGCTGCTAGGCCTTTTCCCCCGTGCTAAGGCTTTTTTTTGGCTATATGGGGTAGTTTGAGCTTAGGCCCCTGTAACTTTTTGACCACATAAGGTATCCATGCCAAATGTGCGTCCTTTTCTTCCACCATAGTGGGGATTTTGAAGGTACCCAGAGTTTGTTGATTCCACTGGAAGGGACACAGAAATTTGTCAAAATACTGCTAGATTTTGTTTTTTTGGTGAAAAATGTGAAAAAAGTGCTGCAGAAGAAAGCATATGGTTTTTCCCTGCAAATGGTATCAACAAAGGGTTTGTGGTGCTGAAATCACCATGTTCCCACCTTTCAGGGACTGACAGACATTTGTTAGAAAACAAAGATTTTTACACAGTTTAGGCATTTTACTGGGACATAGCCTATTTTTGATGTTTTTTGTGCTTTCAACCTCATTCCAGTTAGAGGTAGAAATGGGTATGAAAGCAATACTGGATCCTGGAAATCCATACATTTCAGACAAGTAGACAAAATTCAGATTCAGCAAGGGGTCATTTGCGTAGATCCTTTAACTTTTTTTTATAGAAATTAACAGTTGAAAATAAGAAAATTGAAAATGAGTTGGAAAAAACATCCATTTGTCCCAGCGTTTCCACCTGTAACTTCTTCTAAGTATGACAGATATTTTAAAGCAAGATGCCGTTACATCTGCGGGATTACCTTCTGATTGTGGGTATATATAGGAATTGTAGGTTCACCAAGAACCTGAGGAACCCAGAGCCAATAACTGTGCAGCATCTTCCAATGGTTTTTCATTTTGTACAGGGCATATAGCAATTCATTTGGTAAAATATAACGAGTGAAAAATAGGTATCAAAGACACCTATGTATTTCCTAAATAGGAACAAAATATAGAGTTTAGAAACAGTAGCTATTTGCACATCTATGAAATTGTAGGTACACATACTAGCATGTGAATTATAGGACATTTTTCAAAGTGTAATGTAATGTAATGTAAAGGTATATTTATATATCATGACTATCACTCCGAGGAGCATCTTGGTGCTAAGACGGAAACCAGAGATGGAACTCAGAGCTGGTTAACTGCTAATGGTAAAAGATAGGCGATCAAATCAGAGTTTTGCAGAGTGTGTCCTGTGCACCGAAAATCCAGGTTTTAAGTGCCTTCCTAAACAGAGACTCGGATGCAATCTGGCGAAGTTGAGGTGGGAGTTTATTCCATGCCTTTGAGCCTATGACTGTCAGCGATTTTCCTCCCTACGACATCAATCTGAAGGTTGGAACATTCAACAGATAGGCGTTTGATGATCCAAAACTTCGGGAGGGAACATAATGCTTAAAGCCTGTTCGAAGATATTGGGGGCCTAGGGAGTGGAAGGCCCTGAAAGTAACGATAAGGACCTTAAACAGAATGTGTTTATGAATTCGCAGCCAGTGCAGGATATCTAGTGCTGCAGATGCAGATGGTCTCCTGGGCCACTTCAGTACCAGCCATGCAGTAGCATACTGGACCATCTGAAGCTTGTGCATAACTGATCTGTTAATTCCTGCAACTAGGCTGTTACAATAATCCAGCCTGGATGTAATAAGGACAATGGCAACAGTTTGCCTGGCTGAGATGGGAATCAGGTCTAAGAATTTCTTCATGCTTTTTATGATGTGGAAGCAGGTACCTGCAACTGCCAATGATTGCTGTTTAAATGATAGAGTAGTATCACATTTTATTGCTAGATTCCTAACCACGTTTATTGTGTTAACGGGAGGGGTGGCATTTTCTGGCCACCAAGGTTTAGGCAAGAAAAGGTTTTGTTGGTCTAAAGGTAGGATTTAGGTTTTTTCAGAGTTACACCTGAGATGGTTATTATTCATCCATCTGAAAGTCGCTGCGAGGCATTTGCGGAGATTTTCTTCCGCCTGGGTAGTGTCATTGTCCATGACCAGTATTAGCTGGTGTATCGTCTGCATATGAGATGGTGTTTATATTAAAGGACGATATTAGCTTCATAAAAGGGAACATGTAGGCATTGAAGAGGGTCGGGCTAAGGGTCGAACCCTGGGGTACCCCTGATATGAGTGCCTTTTCTTGAGAGTTATATTGTCCTAGCGTGATCACTTGGCAGCAATCTTGCAGGAAGTTCTTTATCCACTCTAGGACACTGCCAGATATGCCAGATGATGCGAGACGGTCTAAAAGAATGGCATGTGAGACCGTGTTGAAGGCCGCCAACAGGTCTAATAGCACCAGGACAGCTCTCGTTCCCTGATCCAGGGCTGCTCTTCGGGTTTCTGTTGTATACCATAGGGCAGATTCTGTCGAGTTTTGAGCTCTAAAACCTAATTGATTAGAGTGCAGCGTATTTGTTTTCTCTAAGAATGTTGTGAGTTGGCTATTAACAAATTATTCAGTCAGCTTGCACAGACTAGGTAGGAGCGAGATGGGACGTGGGTTAGAAAGAATAGTATGATCCGCCAGTTGCTTCTTTTGGAGTGGTTTTACCACAGCATGTTTCCACTCCATTTGGATCTTGGCTGTGAAGAGCGAGGAATTTATTATATTGTTAATGTTAGGGTTCACAATGTCGATGAGGGCATGTAGAAGAGTAAGGGGGCAGGAATCGAAGGGAGAGCCCGATTTAATGGACAAGATCGCCAGGCGCGATTTTTCCCTCGTGACAGGCTTGAAAGTTGTCATACAAGCTCCGTCCGTGCCTACAGAGATTTCCTTGTTTCTGACGGAGAGAGTATGAGGAGGGTAGTCTTTTAAAAGTGTCAGAACTTTTTCTTCAAAGAAATCTGCTATATTATTACAGAGGCTCTGCGAGGGAGGAATCTCTTGTTGTAGACTTTTGGGATTTGTAAATTGATTAACTATTATAAAGATCTCTTTCTGATTGTTATTGGTGGTTTTAATAGCCTCAGTATAATATGCTTTTTAGTGGTTTGATCAGAGCATGATTTTTTCTACGTGCAATTTTGTAGATATTAAGCTCTTTTTCATCATAATTTTGGCGCCATCTGCATTCTAACGACCTGACGTGGCCTTGCAGTTCTTTCAGGGATTGTGAAAACCATGCGGCAGAGGGTTTCTTTTTAGATGGACTGTAAGGTGAGATCGTGGGTACCAAATGGTCTCTCAGGTCGTGCATCCACTGCCCAAAGAGCTGGTTGTCTACAATAGGGTCTCCTAACACGTTGGGTCTACCCATGAGGGCTTTTGGCATGTGGTCTGAATGCCCTATTAGTACCTTCCATCTACCCTTGTCCTGTTGTGGGCCCTTATTGCTATCCTTAATAAGGGGCCTATCCTTTGTCAGGATCTCAAAGGGAGTTCATTTATGATTGGTCCATGTTTGAGCAACAGGGGTCTTCTTGACTTTGAGGGTATCCAAGTTAGAGCAGATACAGTCCAGAGTATGGCCTGCACTGTGTGTGGCAGTCAGGGAACATTGTTGTAGGCCAAGTATGTCCATTATCTCCTTGAAACAAGCTCCTCCAGGATCCGTGTATGAGTTGAGATGTTAATTGACATCGCCTAGCAGAGTAAAACTAGAAAACCTGAGAGCTAAGGCGCTAACCACCTCTCCAATATTTTCTAGGAAATCATTATGCGGTTCTGGAGGGCGATACAATAGTGCTCCTGCGAAAGTGAAGGAGTCATCTAATTGAAGCAAAAACTGATGCTCTCTGCTCCTTTCAAGTCTGGTAGCTGGTCTATGGTGCACCAAAGTGCGTCACGATAGATAATTGCTAGGCCACTACCACGTTGTTCTGGTCTGTCTGCCCTCTAAATAAGATAACCAGGGGGGAGGGTGTTCACGATGTTTGGATTTCATCAAGCCTTCAGACATGTTTCGGTCACAAAAAGGCAATCCAGGTTGTCATTAACTATTAAGTCATATATATGAAGAGCATGCTTACACATCGACCTTGCAGTGACTTCTTTGTTACACATTGTCTTACATTTGGAAGGCAAAATGCATAGAAAGTCAATAGGTAATAACAGTTGCTCTACAATTCTGTGTTCCTCAAAGTCTCCCAATAAAAATGGTACCTCACTTGTGTGGGTAGACCTACTGCCCACAACAGGAAATGGGCCAAAACGCAACGTGGACACACCACATTTTTACAGTGAAAATTGACCCTTTTTTTGCAAAGCGCCTAGCTGTGGATTCTGAACCCTAGCTCTGTCGGCACCTAAGGAAACCTAGCAAACCTATATATTTTTAAAAACTAGACACCCAGGGGAATCTAGGACGGGTGACTTGCGTGGCTCTCACCAGGTTCTGTTACCTAGAATCACTTACAAACCTCAATCTTTGTAAAAAAGCAACACATTTTCCTCATATTTCTGTGATGGAAAGTTCTGGAATCTGCCTGGATCCACAAAATTCCCTGCACCCTACATTCCCCAATGTCTCCCGATAAAAATTGTACCTCACTTGTGTGGGTAGGCCTAGTGCCTGTGACAGGAAATGGGCCAAAACGCAACGTGGACACACCACATTTCTACAATGAAAACTGACCCTTTTTTTACAAAGTGCATAGCAGTGGATTTTGAACCCTAGCTCTGTCGGCACCTACGTAAACCTAGCAAACCTATACACTCACCAGGTTCTGTTTCCCAGAATCCCTTGCAAACCTCAAACTTTGTAAAAAAAAAAGAAAAAATGTCCTCATATTTCTGTGATGGAAAGTTCGTGAATCTGTGTGGATCCACAAAATTCCACCCACCCCTCATTCCCCAAAGCCACCCAATAAAAATGGCCAAATGCCCGCGGTAGTGAAGGGCCCATAACTTATTGCGGAGACATCAAAATGACCTATCACGGGAGAGTGGCCAACTATCGAAGGAATTGGCTGCGTGGTAGCTCGGCTCTGGCGCACCACTCCAGGAAAATCCGATATTACACAACATGCCCCATGCATAATTCTGTCTTCTCAGGGGCAACATAGTCTTAATAATGCTGGTGATCCACATGCTGCATGCTGCCGAGATCCTGCAAGAGTGAGCTGAGCTGAGGCCTGAACTGAACCGCCGGAGATCGAGACACAGAACGCGTCACACATGGTCCCGGCCGACCAATGCCGGTGTAACCGCCCCTGTGGTAAGAGCCACACTTTCTGCATCTCGAGGGGCAGTGAACCCCCAACGAGCTAACGATACCTGGTATCGGCATGCCTGACCCTAGCGCCCATCGAGGATCCCTCGTGGCCTGCGGGCTCCCAGCTGGTTCTCTGTCCCAGAACAGCGTGACCGGCTGCTGCGGGGGAGTCCACCATCACCGGCAGTGAGGGGAAGGTACAACCTCACCTTCGGTGGTGGCCGGTGTGTGTAAATCCGATGCAGGGGCCGTCTGCACCGCGATTTGGCCCAGAGCCAATAATTCCAGTACCAGCATGAGTGGAGATTAGGCCCGACACGAGTCGGCCAGAACTGAGACGTGGCGTGCGTCACTGTGAGCCCCGGCCTAATGACCACGGTGAAGGAGTGAAAAAGTGATTGCGGTAGGAGCCGCGGAGCACACATTGCTGGGGGGGTGCAGCAGATCTCATATGCCCACTCGGACTTGTTTTCGGAGTGCCTGAGCCCCGCGATCACTAGAAGATTGCAGTGCACGGTGGACTCCCTGTCGGCACCCTGCCCTTGATCTCTGTGACTGGTGGCTGCAGTGATATACCTGCCCAGAATCACATGGGTGGCGCCCGGGTCTCCAACAACTACTGTGAATGCATAAATATCCTTCTGGTGCAGAGCGGTGTGTGACAAACTGGATACACCGAGACACGCACTATTGTGCGTTTTCCTCCATGATTGTGTACAGGACGACCTGGGTCTCCAGTTAGTAAGGCTATGCTGGTGAAATTACTACAGGGCCTCGGCCCTTGAGCAGGCGGAGGAGAGTAGCCAGCGCAGCCAGAATCTTCGTATCTACACCACAGCACCTGCAAACAGAAAATGGCAAGCGGCCGGGGTGGCCGTAATGCGCTCCAAACGAAAGTGGACAAATGTGCATGGAAAAATGGCCAAGAAGACTCTCAGGCGACCCCAAAACCATCAAGTGACCAACAAGAGCTGACATTGCAAGACATCCTGGTGGCCTCAACGACTGTGCGCAGGTCCCTGGAAAGCCGGATCGACACTGTAGCTACAGAGGTCGCTTTGATCTGAGCTGACATGCGGAAAATGAATGATCATATCAAGGAGGTCGAATCCACCACTGGGGCCCTAATGACTGACACCACCTTCCTCAAACACCAGGTCGTGGAGCTCCAAGCAGGCCAAGACATTATTGAACGTCAACTCAGCGACTACGAATGTAGGATGCGGCGTAACAATATCCGCATTTTGGGGGTGCCAGAACGGGTGGAGGGACAGACCGCAGACCTATTTGTGGAGGACTTAATCACGAAACATCTGCACCCCAGTCCAAGTTCTTTTCTATCAAAAGAGTGTATAGAGTACCGGGCAGAAGATCTAAACCCGGAGCGCCACCCAGGCCCATCCTTGCAAGAGTCTTTAACTTTCGGGACAGGGACATTATCCTCCATCTTGAGAACAGTACAATAACATTTTTCCTGGACTTTACGCTAAAAGTGCAAAAGCAACGCCGTTGTTTCTTGGAAGTGAAACGCACCCTGCGTGACCAAGAAATCAAATATGCTATCCTATTCCCAGCACAAATTGCAAAATCTGAGGGAAAAACATGGTTTTTTAGTAGTACAGAGGATACATGGGACTGGCTCGAAGGTTGGCGTACTGTTAGCAAGCGCAACCGGCAAGAGAACCGTAGCAGCGGATCCGGAGACAGGCCAGGCCGCCATTCGGACACTCTGTCACCACGATGGTGCATGGCATGCCGTAATCGAACCAGAGAGGCTAAGTGCAATAGGGCTCGGTCTCATAGCTCGTAATGTTACATGCTTTCTACCTGTCTTCACCACACGTCCAACCAGATTCTGCTTTGGGCGCAACTATCACTCTGGAGCTGCATGGAACTAACGTGGGTCACTTTTACGATACAATTGTAATCTGTAACGGGGCACATTGTTTACCTGAATTTACCAGTATGTATCGCATATTGTCCTCACAAAGTGGCTCTTAGGGAGTGGGGTTGGATCACGTTCCCATGATGTCTAGGGTGGGCGATAGGCACTCTGCAAGTTTGAGGTGGCTGGAGGGTCTGAAACCGCAATGCAGGGAGACAGGGAGGGGGGCAGGCAAGGGGCATGTGGGGGTGGGGAGACTTGTTTGTTTAGTTTTTGTTGTTGTTTCGTTGTGACAGAGGTGAGGGCGGTGATGTCCCCTACACAGGCACAGTTTACGCTACTGCCATATTCACATCAGCACTTGATATTTGTACATAAGCCCTGGGTGAGATACGACTTTGATCGCATAAAGATAGCATGCCCAACCATAAAATGAATAGGACCCTCCGAATCATTACTTGGAATGTCAATGGGCTGGTGGACAAACTAAAAATAGGGGTCGTGCTCCAATATCTGAAGTGACAGGCCCTGGATGTGGCCCTGCTGCAAGAAACTCATTTAATAGGCAACATGTGTAAGGCTCTCAACAGATGGGGGTAACGACTGGTAGCTCACGCGGGCTTCACTTTCGGCTCGAGAGGGACCAGAATCCTCATCCGTAAACAGTGCCCATACATAATAAATAACACGTGGTTCGACGCCCAGGGTAGATTCACTGCGCTGGCTGGGACATTGGAAGGGAGGCCACTCAATATACTCTTGGCTTATGTCCCGCCTGCACTAAAATAAAACCACTCAGGCCGATCTGAGCAAGCTTGACGGTTGACAGCCGGGTTGACCGCTGCCCTCCGAGACAGGACCTCTATGACACCTCATAATTGAGGGATTTCCTCTTGGCTTTCGGCCTGGTTGATCAATGGCGTCACCATAATCTCCCAGCGTGCCATTTTACATTTCACTCTGGTGCCCATGGTAGTCAATCTAGAATAGATCACCTGCTCATACACGCTTAAGACCTTTTTAATTTTACTGAAGCTATATGCCTAGCGCGTGGCATTTCCGACCTTCTCCAGTCCTCACTCAGATAACACTACCGTATGAAAATAGATGCCTTGCCCTCACGATAAACCGTTGAGTTTGAGGATTCCACACGTTAAGAGTGAAATTCTAAAAGGGGTGGACCTCTACTTCACTGAGAACACAAACTCGGTGAACTCCCAACAGATCTTGTGGGGGGCCTTCGGGGCAGTTATAAAAGGCCAAGCCCTGTCCCTAATGGTTGGACACAAGAAAGAGCTGGGAGGGAGGCTTGAGACCCTGGATACTGAGATTCAGGGGTTGGAGGACACAGTGGCACATACGAACGACAAACTAGCTACACTTACTCTTAGCATAAAAATACAGGACTACCAACAGCATGCAACAGAGGCAGCTAGATCTAAACAAAAAGCTACCATACATGAAATATATGAGATGGGTGGCAAAACGAGAAAACTGTTCGCATGGCTGAAGAGGGGAGAGGCCTCTCAGATGTGGGTGCCCCTCATTGAAGGGGAACAGGGAGAGTTGTTAAGTGGCCCGCAACAGATCGCTGAGGCTTTCACTTCTCTACCACCACCACTACCTTTACTGACTCCAGAGACCTCCAAGCCACCATTCCCCTCGCCAATCTCGTTTCAGAGGACCGTGATTCCTTGGAGGGTAACTTAACGGAGGAGGAAGTGGCACTCGCCATTCGGGGTATGAAATCGGGGAAAGCCATGGGCCCCAACGGGCTTCCCATAGAACTGTTTAAACTAGTGACTTCCAGGATAATACCCGCTCTCCTGGGGATGTACCTGGAGAGCGGCCAAACTGGGTCCCTGCCCCACGACTTGATGCTGGCCTTGGCGGTCATCATTCCTAAAATGGGTAAACCAATGACACAGTGCAATTCCTATCGCCCAATCTCCCTGCTAATGGCGGACATTTAGATACCTGCCAACGTGTTGGCTAACCGATTGCTCCCCATCATATGCAGGATTGTCCACCCAGACCAATTGGGCTTTATGACTGGCAGAAATAAAGCCCTCAAACTTAGGAGCCTGCATGGGGTAATGAGGAGGATCAGCACTATTCAGGAAGATGCTGCTGTCATTGAATGCAAAAATGGCATGCAAGACAATCGAATGGCCTTACCTATTTGCTCTACTTGAGCGCATCGGCTTTGGCCCCACATTCATGAAATGGGTGAAACCGACTGCTCAAATCGTCATCAATCAACATACAACCCGGCAATTCTGTTTAGAATGGGGTACTCGACAGGGCTGCCCCCTATCACCCCTCATCTTTGCCCTGATCCTGGAACCATTAGCAACTAGGGTTAGGGGCGACCCCATGATCGGAGGTTTGAAATGGACTGGACACCACGAAGACAGAATCTCCCGATATGCGGATGACGTCCTACTATATATCGTTGCCCCGTCCACCTCGATTCACAAAATCCTCCATATTTTTGCCATTTTTAGCACACACTCTGGATACATTATTAATTGGATAAAAACCTATACTTTATATGCTTCAGGGTCCCCCACCATGTATGCCCAAACACCCAACGTCACGATAGCAATAGAGGTATTTCGATACCTAGGCATATATATTAACTGTGGGCGCAGTGCTCCGCTCCGCCCGCAGAGTGTGCGTAGTGTTGCCTACTTCATGGTCCGCAAAGTAGGCGTAGTAGGCAGGCTATGCACACGCCATGGCGGAGCGGAGTTGCCCGCCACCCGCCTCCCTCCCGCCCTCTTTTAAATGCCCTTACAATCTTTAAAAGCGTTTTAAAAGTAATTAAAATGACTTAACTGATCTGCGGCGTCCCAGGGCTCCCTCTTCCTGCTTTATTGCCTACTTCTTCCTCACAAATGTGCATGCGTGGGCACCTGCGCATGCGCATTTGTGAGGAAGAAGTCGGCCCAAACAGTCGCAATTTGGCACAGCGCTACTAAAACACTGGTATGGCACAAGAAACTAATGCTAACCACCCCTTTGTTGGAGACCGAGCAACTTGGCACACGGAGTAACTGCCCGGGCTTTGAAAAATGAGATGTAATTGGCATCTCTTCGGTTGGTGACCTCTGGAAGCTAAACGCAATAGTCCCATTTACAGACCTGCAAGCTGAATACCATCTGGCTGGGTCAGTTATTATTTACAAATTTGTCATGCCTTGACCACTGCCGGTACGAGCAGCGAGGTCCTACCCGAAGCGTCCCCCTTAGAGGATAGACTCCTATTGGACCCCATGCAAGGCAATATCCCTTACGTATCGCAAATTAATAAACAATAAACAGGACCCTTTAGTACGTCTCCGGCAGTTGTGGGAATCGGATATGGGGTACCTGGAGGATGACGACTGGCAGGAGGTACTTTCTTCTCCCAAGGAGGTGGCTATTCCAATGAGGCTTTGGTTAATCCAGCTAAAAATCCTACATAGAACATACCTCTCTGCACACACATTGGTCAAAATGAGGCAAAGACCTTACACTGGGTGCCTTAGGAGGTGTGCCGCAGAAGGCACGTTTTTCCACACGATATGGGAGTGCCCAGCTATCTGCCAATTCTGGTAAAGAATTGTCTCCACACTTGCACAGGTGGGTGGGAAGAATATAACCAACTCCCCATATCTCTGCCTATTAAATATATGGGGGGCCACTGACCTCACCCAGACTGAACGTACGTGGGCCTCAATTGGATTCACTCTTGCTAAGAAAAACAAAGCCCAACTATGGGCGACTGGAGATCTGCCCACTTATCGTAGATGATCAAATGATATGGACAGTGAAATGATTGCCGAAAAGGATGTATTTAAACACAGTGGCTGTCTGAAGAAATGGGATCAGAAATGGGCCAAATGGAATGTATCGAGAGGAGACTTTATGTGTTTCCACAACGGAAGAACTGAGAAGGGCTAATGGGGGCATTGAACTTGACGCTGATTAATGGTGTACAGATAATGTGCTCAGTTTGTATAATGTATAGTATCAGTTCTTTATTCATGTCATGTCTCAATTTGTCGTATGGCTTCAAATTCCACTCACTGTACTGTCACACTTGTTTAATAAAAAAGAATATGAAAAAAAAATACCTATCACAAAATGACCTGGTTTTGCAAAAGGGGTCACCTGGGTTTTTGGCCCAGGGCTCGGCATCCAGCTAGGGAAACCTACTAAACCCACACATTTCTGAAACCTAGACACCTGGGGGAGTCCACGAGGTATGACTTGTGTGGACCCCCTGAACGTTTCCTGCACAGAATCCCCTGCAAACCTCAGATTTAGCTGAAAAATCACTTTTCTCTAAAATATCTGTGTGGGAAAGGTGTAGGAACACCGGGCTAAAAGAAATATCCTACCACTCAGTGTTTCTCCAGGTCACCAGATAAAAATGGTAATGCACTCATGTGGGTGGCCCAAGAACCCCCGACAGGTACGGGCACAAAACGTATTACCTATCACAAAACACATCCTAATTCCATCATGTGCACTCTTGCTAAGAATGCACTGTCTAAAAACCAAACAACACTTGAACAGGACCAAAGACTCATCAATAGCTATTTCTTTCCCTGGAGTATAGCTCTCTGAAAATCGATCTACAAAGTGATCAAGAACAGGCCAAATCTTAAAAAGATGGTCACAGTCAGGGTGATCTTGAGGCAACGCCGAAGCATTATCAACAAATGCAGCATCCAAAGCACAAGTAAATGCCAATCATGACTCATAATTGCAGGATATACTGCCGTTTCCATCAATGGACTGGTAGACCAATATGAAGCCATGGACGGCTTCCTTATCAAGCCCATCAAAAAAATCAAACCCAAAACCTCTTCATCTCATCCAGATTTGTGGGAGTCCACAGGGTAACTCTAGAGTGAGGCCTACGTCTGTCACTGTTGTCCCTCAAGTATTGTTCAGCATGCAAATTAGTCAGCTCAATAATCTCAGCCAAAAATACAACATCCATAAACAACTGAAAAAACTGTATAGGCAAAAGAAATCACAATTCACTCTACACCCTGCATCACCACTAAAGGCAGGCAACACCGGCTGCACCATGTATGGATCAACCCAGAGTCCAGCACTTCCATTGGAAGCCTTGCAGCCCCAGGCTGCAATCCAGATGCCTCTTGCTGCACCATTGACACCTCAGTGTCCTCCTATAAAACAGGCTCTTCATCCACACTGAGTAGCTTCATCCGCACTGAGGGCTATATTCACAAAGATCTATCGCCGAATTAACGGCACTTTATCGCAGCCAAAGTCGTGATAAATTTACCTCCCCATTCACAAGCTGGTGCTAACAGCCCACAGCACCAGTTTACCCACGATAGCAGCGACAAAAAACATCACCACAGAGGATCCCCGCAACTATCGCTAATGAGATACAGAGTACGCGTTCCTGTGCCAAAAGCCGTGCCAACACCACACCTCAACATTCTCAACGGCCAGCCTGATAGGCGATAAGAACACAAAACCGGCGATAAGGTGCGTTAGCACCAGGAGACCAGCCCAGGGCCACATCAGAAGGGCAACAGATGCCATGGAGCCACAAATCATGCGGCCTGGACACCCAAGAGGACCACAACACCCATTGACACCACCCCCGGACCACCCCTCCCTGGCACCACCCTAACAAAGACATACCACATCAGCCACATACCCACTGACACCACCCCCCGGACCACTCCTCCCTGTCACCCCCCTAACAAAGACATACTACATCACACAATACATAAAAACATGTGCAAAATATTCTGCATGATGTCGCACAATCAAAACAGTTGAAATGCATGTGTAGTCACAGAAATCAGCATCACACATTCACTTTCGAAGCAACAAATAAAACTTTGTTGAAATTAACACCAAAATTAAATGAAGACACATGGCGGATCCCCGCGGGACAGTCCGTAGGTCACAGCCTGCAAGACAAAAAACATGATGAGAAGGTGTGTCCTGTGCACATCAAAAGAACAGAGAGAGAGAGAAGGAGAGAGAGAGAGAGGAAGAGAGGGAGAGAGAGAGAGAAGAAGAGAGGGAGAGTGAGAGAGGGAGAAGGCGATAGTGAGAGAGAGAGGGAAAGAGAGAGAAGAAGAGAGGGAGCGAGAGAGAGAAGAAGAGAGGGAGCGAGAGAGAGAAGAAGAGAGGGAGCGAGAGAGAGAAGAAGAGAGGGAGAGCGAGAGAGAGAGAGAGAGAAGAAGAGTGGGTGAGAGAGAGAGAGAAGAAGAGAGAGAGAAGAAGAGAGAGAGAGTGAGAGAGAGAGAGAGAGAAGAAGAGAGGGAGAGAGAGAGAGAGAGAAAGAAAGAGAGCCGCCCCTGCGCACCCAGGCCACACTGCTCACCTGCTCCCACCGGTGTGTCTCCAACCACGTGCCGGTATGTATAGCAGTACACCAGGACACACATCTGATTCAGAGCCGTCATCTGAAACAGAGTCCAGATACATGACTGGCACAGTACACACACTTGCACAAGATAAAATCGCCTTCCCGCCCATGCACACCCATGCAGAGGCATCACAAAGGCACCCGCCGCCTATGGAGCATGCCTGCCCTTGCACATCCAGGCCTCACTGCTCACCTTCTGCCACCGGCGTGTAGACTGGATGTCCCACCACGTGCCGCTGCAAGCCAAAAGCCCAGGGCCCACAGACATGGCACCCTCCACACCATGCAGCCACACTCCGCAGGCCAACAGGACTCATGTTTGGTGCTGGGTCTTGAATACTCCATGGCAGAGGACATACCAGTGCACCCGGCAACATCGCAGGTTGCACATCCTTTCAGTTTTGATTTGTTCAGCATTACGTACATCAATTGTGTGTCTTTTGCACATCCGATCAGCCCAATGGGTGCCACTAGTCTGTGACCCGGAAGCTAGGCCATGTGGCGGTAGACCCGCGCTGCCCGCTGGCTCTGGCCTATACTGCGGTCCAGCAGGGCACACGAAACCTGAGTTGCCCGGACTGCCAGGACGGGGCATCATCGCAGGGTGCCCACCTGCTCAGCAGCTTATGGTGCAACTGACTCAGTGCACCCAAACTCACCGTTCCAAGGCGGGTGCCTGTCCCTGCCGCATTGCGCCGGGTGCGACTAACCCTGTGCAACCCCAGTCAGCACCACGTGGTAGTCGGCCCATGCCGTACGCAGGCCTGGGTTGCCACTAACCCTGTGCTACCCCAGTCAGCGCCACGTGGTGGTCGGCCCACGCCGTACACAGGCCTGGGTTGCCACTAACCCTGTGCAACCCAAGTCTGTGCCACGCGGTGGTCGGCCTGTGCCGTACACAGGCCTGGGTTCCCACTAACCCTGTGCGCAACAAAACTCTTGTGCCCTTCATGATTGGGAACTGTGGCGTCCGTCATCCAGTCACTACGGGCAGAGGAGAATGTGACGTTGTCGGCCCCTTATGTTGGCAGAGTCACATAGCCTGTGATACCTGTGCCGGATGGGGGTGGTGTGCATGCAAACCTGCCCTAAGGGAGTGGCTGTGACATGCTGACAGCTAGACCAGTGACCTGCACACCACCAGCGAGTTCACCTGCGACGGGGGGCAATGAGGCCCCCCTCTGAGTGTAAGCGGAGTGGTCTGGCCTGGGGTATGCCAGATCAGCGCAGGGCTTGCCACAATGACGCGTGGGCTCTGGGCATGGTTCAGTCCATGTCCGGACAAGGAAGTGAGTGATGCGTGTGTCCCTGTTGTAGTGTCCACGGGACCCGGTACACAAAATGCAATGTAGCACCCTCTGACTGGCATCCCACAGGATGAGCATCATTGACGCTAGGGAAATCACTTCTCCTACATTCATCCACACATGCATTTATGACTGATGAAAGACATGACACAGCAGTGCGTCAATGGATGTTTATTGCACATCCAGTGCAGTTATGCAGCTGGAGCGGTTCAGGGCAATGCCTAGCACACTACACAAAATGGGCACATGGAGGGCGAGCCAGAGTCCATCCGGGGATGACAAGTCCTGCTGAAGGGAAGGGTACAGTCCGCAGCCTGGTCGCCGTGTCAGTGGTCATCATTCCGGAAGTGGCAGTCCATGTCGCTGTCCAAGGTGAGTACATCGGAGTGTATCGTGGGTCAGTGGAAGGTCATGAGGCCATGTGCGGGACCAAGCAGAAACAGGCCAGGTGGCGGTAATGAATGCTAGTGCCTGGTCCTTCTGACCACAGTCCCATCCACATCCTCGTCCCCGGGTGTGTGCCCTGCCCCACCTGTGGGTGATGCAGAACCGGCTGCCGCACTGTGTGCCACTGACACATCAGGGGCCTGAGTGGATCCGGCTGCTGCACTGTGTGCCACTGACATATCAGGGGCGTGAGTGGAACCGGCTGCCACACTGGGTGGCACTGACACACCAGGGGGTGGAGAAGTGCATGGTGTGGGAGCAGCAGTATTCTTCAGTGCCACGCCTGAGGTGGAGGTCTGTAGGGCATGATAGGTCCCAGCTACATTTCGATGATGTGCAGCGGTGGCTGCCATCCTTTCCGTCTCCATCCGCACCATGTCCTCCATGAGCCTTCGTATGTGTGCCATTTCACGACTGGCATGGCTGGAAACACTCTGAGTGGACAGCTGTTCTTCTCTCCACATCATGACTCCAGCGATGCCAGTCAGGGCTTGTTGGAGTCCATGGGACAGACACAGACACCCAAGGATGGCGTCCTGTTTGGCAGCCATGATGCCGAAGCCCACCAGCACCTGCTCAGCCATCTCCATCTGGCACTCCAGCGCACAGTGTTGGAAAGCCATGTGTTGTTCCTGCTGGTCTTGGGAGGGTGCTGGGGCTGTGGGGGCCTCCTGTTGGGTGGTTTGGGTGTGGGTGGGGTTTCATTGATGTAGCTGTGCTGCCCTGAGCCTGGAGGTGAGTGGCGAATGAGGCCAATGATGCCTTGGATGGTTTGGGTGTCGATGCTGGCGTTGTCCTCCTCGTCATCCGTGAAGAGTGGCTGGGACTGCTCTGCAGGAGGTGTTGACGGTGCCCCTGCGATGTGAAGGGGAGATGGTGTATTACAATGTGTCCACATGTGTGTAGACGCAAGGTACAGGTTGACATTCAGACAGCCTGGCATTGTACATTGTGACAGTCTGTAGATCAGGGCGATGACCCAGAGTCAATGTGGGTGTGCACTGTGCTCTGCTTGATTGTGCATGTGTGCCATTGTGCCCATCTCCACCCATCCTCACAGTACCTGGTGGTCACTCACCCTGTTGCGGTTGTGTTGCGTCCTGTCGAGTAGAGTCCCGTCCTCCGACTCTGGCCACAGTCTCCACACTGATGACTGTCGACACCAGCTCCTCCAAGTCATCCAGCTCCAGCTGTGGCGCTGGGCCCCCACCTCCAGTCTGCATTGCTGCCTTTTGGTTGGCGGAGAGTTTCTCCTTGGTCTTCCGCTTGATGTCATTCCATCGCCTCTTTACCTCGTCCATTGTCCGCTTGAGCTCTCCGACGGCATTCACCTTGTCGACAATGCCTCACCATTTTACAGTTTTGGTGCCCAGTGACACCTTGGAGGTGACGAAGAGTTGTTGATGCTGTTCCATCACCTCCGTGACTATGATCCTGTTCGCTTGCGGACTGTACTTTGTCTTCCTCGTCTTCTTGTCCTTGCCCTTCCCTGTCCCCGAGGTCCCAGGCTGGTCGTCCGGGGTGGTTGTGGAGTTGCGCTCGTCCTCTGTCTGCGCCTACTCCGGCTGCCTCCATGGTGCTTGGGTTTAGGTCAGATTGGGTAAGGGTGTTTTTTCTGATTTTATGGAGATTTTTCCCACCTGCCAGGTGTGTGTTGCAGGCCTGGCGCTGCTTATCGCTGATTTCCTCATCGTGCTTTGGCCCTATCGCAGGTTTTTTGGTGTTGTGGTTTGTGTTTTTATTTCCATCGAGGTGGTTTTATCGCAGACATTGTCCGCAGTTTCGGTAGACTATTGCATGCTACCGCCTTCTCGTGAATCCCACATTGACACAGGGTTATTTTCACGCGATGGGCTGCGATATTGAAAGTTGCGTTACGCTGCTCTTGCGGTAGTTATCACACGTTCTTGTGAAAATACTCCTGAGAGTAGCTTCATCATCAGATGATTCCTCGTGGACAGAAAACTCACTTCTAGAATCTTGCACTTCCTCCTCAGACACACTTTCAGTCTCATAATCATGGTCAGAGTAAGATTTAAAAGCATACCAACCACCTGCTGAGCAGTAATTCTGTGGCTAGCCATATTCCTTACTAACAAAGGTATCTTGTCAAACAAGTCAACAACAACAAACACTTTATGGAAAAAGTAATAAACAAAATGTGGCTTTATCACAAAGACCTATATACTCCAAAACTATACCACTCACTTGACAGAAACAGATAGTCTCACCACCACCTACTCAGCACAGACACAGCAAGGACCAACAATATCCACCTAAAAAGGAAAAGAAAAGAAAATTTCACATAAGACAATGCACAAGACATCACAAAGAATTTCACGCTCAAGACACAAACTAAATATGCTGCTGTTATGATACCACTTACAAAACAATTCACTCATGCAGGACAATAATACTCATTTGGTGTAAACACCACAACAAATGTTTTTCTTACCAAATAAATGCAGCTACACAAAACGGCAAATCAACCACTGCTGAAACCGCAAACAAGAACAAAAAACTTTGCACTAGAATAAAAAGGAGAAATAAAACATTACAATCACATATGCAAATAATAAACCAGTCCACACACAAAGTACCAGCCAAACTGGGGGGTAGGTGGGCCTAAAAACACAAGGCTGATCTGGCCCAAAGGGGGGCAGAGACAGCCAAAATATTCACCCCCATAAAAGGGGAGCTGCCCTTGTCCAAGGGGCCGCTCCCCAACAACATTTAAAAAAAAACTGTTTTCTAGTGGCTTCTGCCCCCTTTGAGAACAGATGGGCCTGAAAATATATGGCCTATCTGCCCCTATGGGGGGAAGAAACAGCCACAATATTCACCCCCAGAAAGAGGAGGGCCCCTTGCCCAAGCAGCCGCTCCCACAAACATCTATATAAAAAGATATCCCTGGTGGCCTAGTGGGCTATCTGAAATAATTTTTGGCCGATCTGCCCACCCCAGGGGGGCAGAAACGCCCACACAAAATGCCATACAAAGGTGGGGAACCCTGGCCCAATGGGCTACGCCACCGCATGCATTACTAATAAAAAAAAAAACTAAAATATTAAAAACCCTGATGGCCGCTCCCAACATGCATTACATATATGTAAAAAACTAAAACAAAAAAATCCCTGGTGGCCTAGTGGGCCATCTAAAATTATTTTGGGCCAATCTGCCCCCCACAGGGTCAGAAGCAGCCACATATAATGTCCCCCAAAGGGGAGCAACCTTTGCCAAAGATGCCACTCCCCGCATGCATTACTAATCCAAAACAAAAACTTGTGGCCTAGCGGGCCATCTAAAATTATATTGGACCGATACTCCACCCCAGGGTGGCTGAAATGGCCACACAAAATGTCCACAAAAGGGGAGCTACTCTTGCCCAAGGGGCCGCTCCCCGTATGCATTACTGAATAAAAACAATCTACTAAAATAAAAAAATCCCTGGTGTCTATTAGACATTCCTGCTGCACCATTGCACGATCGTGCAGCAGGAATGCTCAAAGAGACATCGGAGAAACGGAAAACTCTTTCCTTTCCCCTGATGCCTCTTTAATCAAAAAATCCCCCCTCCCCGAGAAGAAACTCACCTTCTCCTCCTGGATGCACTAGAAACAAACGTCTTCCAGTGCGTCCAGTTTCATCTAACGATGTCGGCTCACGATGCATGCTGACATCATTAGATGATGTGGAGGAGGGGATAGGGGTGGGGGCAGCATGAAAGGCGGTCCAAGGCGGGAGCGCCAGCACTTCCCCCTAGGTGGGTGGTAGGATGGCCAAGAGCCGTCCTGAGCACATGCCTACCGTGTTTCAGGATGGCTCCCGGCCGTCGTGAGCACGGAAGGGGTTAAAAAAATAAAACAAGCAAAGGCCTAGCCCCGGGGGTGGGGACCCCGGGCCATCATTGGCCTTGGGAGGGTGGCCACATGCCCCCCTCCCTTTGTATTTAAAAAAAAAAATTAAAATGTGTCTGGGCCCAGGGGATGGGTTCCCCGGGCCCAAAAGGGTCAGGGCACGGGGGCCACACAGCTCCCTTCCTAAAATAAAAAATATAAAGAATGCTGCACAACTCACCAGACTCCCCCCCTTTCACCACTACTCTGCAAACACACCTCCTGGTGCGCTCTTGGTTGGGGGATAAAGTCTCCTTCGCTACTGAGGGTCCTTACCTCCAGTACGCCCCACACAGTGGGAGTGCTGAGAGGTGGTCAGAGGCCACGCCACTTTTTCCACCACTCTGCAAATGTCATTTGAGATGTTACCAGTGATGTCATCAGTGATGTCACTGACCATGTCATGAGTGATGTAATATGTGATGTCATCAGTAATGCATTGCGGGGGCACGAGCTATAGTTAACTCAGCTAACTAAAATGGCTGAATTTCTCTGGTTTTGTGTGAGTTAAATGTCAGCCTCTCTATAACGTCCCTGAAACCTGTGTGTTTTTTCTGTGAAAATATATATGTGTGTGTATATATATATATATATTCATATGTATATATTACCTACTGGCGGTCGCCAGTAGGTAGTTATAGTTAGGACCCCTTTTCCATAGGAAATCCGCAACATTCTATTTTGAATAACTTTGGCGCCGGTCGATGAATCCTCGCGAATTTCTCAAAATAGGTGGGGCGCTACGCTCCGCTCCTACCCTGAAAGTCTCGGGGGGATTCGTCAAGCAGGGGCTGAGATAAAAGGGGGGTCCCAAAACGCGTTTTTCCCATGCATTTTTCCATAGGACCTTTAGACAGAGCTACAGCCCGAACGGCTGAACAGAATTACTAGAAATTTGGCAGAGAGGTAGTCCCTATGTCAAGGAAGTGCCTTTTGTAGGTTTGGTGTAAATCTGTTCAGTAGATTCTGAGAAAATAGCCTTTAAATCAATATATATATCTGAGCCCGCTTACGGTACGCTTACCGTACGCTTACCGTACGCGTACGGTGGCGTGCGCGAGCGCGATTCTGATTGGCTCTTAGATCTTAGTAAACATTCGAATCGGCCGAAACCAGGAAGCGGCGTCCGCCATTTTGTCTCTCGCACTGAGTGTTATTTATCAAACATGATGCCCAAAAACATGTTACGGGGCTGTTTTGACAACTCCCTCCCACATAGTCATGTTGAGGGAGTCCCCAAACATCCCCCAAGAGCAAAAACGGTTTTATTTTTTTTTCGGCAATTTCGCCGAGTACGCTTACCGTACGCTTACTGTAAGCGTACGGTAAAAAATAGAAATAAAAAAAACACTATCCACACTTACCACACCCCCTGTGCTTTTGGTGGCCGTAGACCACCAAATGTACAGGGCTTATTACATCAGTAAAAAAACTATATTTTGGCAACATGAAATTATAAAATCGAAATAAAAAAAACACTATCCACATTGACCCCACCCCCTGTGCTTTTGGTGGCCGAAGGCCACCAAATGTACAGGGCTTATTAAAGTTGATAAAAACCGTGCACGGAACGCACTGCGTTAAGTGGGCGCGCACGCCTCGAATGGCGTAAAGTAACTTAGCATTTAAAAAACCGTACAAATTCACTGAAAAAACCATAGGTTTCACACACGTTATAGTTAGGAATTAGCATTTAAAAAACCTTGCAAATTCACTGAAAAAACCATAGGTTTCACACATGTTATAGTTAGCGGAAATTTTACTGATAAAAAACCAATGAAATTGCCCCGTTATAGTTAGTGCTGGCAACTATAACTCACGCGACCGCAATCTTCTGCTGATGACATATGTGTCTTTATAAAAAAAACTATTTGTAATATATGTATAGCTAAAAATGTATGGAAGAAGACATGGGCAAATAAGTGTCTAAATACAGTATTAGCATCAGCAGAGGATTGCGGTCGCGTGAGTTATAGTTGCCAGCACTAACTATAACGGGGCAATTTCATTGGTTTTTTATCAGTAAAATTTCCGCTAACTATAACATGTGTGAAACCTATGGTTTTTTCAGTGAATATATATATATATATATATATATATATATATATATATATATATATATATATTTATATAGTTGCTGAGCAAGCTGCCACAATCCTTTCAGGTCTCAGTACCTCTCACAGGCGCATAGGTGCATGTCCAAAAGCTCGTCAGCTCATTGGCTCAAGGGAGTCTTTTCAAACCGAAGGGGAATAGGAGCACACTGCTTCACCTCCCAGCTGCGCAGTGTTTTTTTTTTAAATGAGAGACTCGGCTGGGAAACGCCTCTTGGGACAGAGTTGGTGCACGCTGAGGATCCAGTGAAATCCAGGGGTAGCTCTGCAGAGGTACAGGAAAGACCAGGCTGTCTCTTCTGTACTAACAAATACCTGTGTCTCATCCCCGCCCGCTGCCCCCACCTGACGCTGCTGATATCCGAGTGACAAGAGGTTGGGGTGACCCCCTCCCCCCTCCACACAGCCCAGCGGATCTACGGAGGCAGAATGGACCCTTCTGAATCGGATGGCGGCGGATTGGGTGCACACCGTAACCAGGAACGCAGGAACAGCCATCGGGTGTTTGTGATTTCGTTTCTACGCCCCAGCAGGAGCCGTTCGTCTGTCCAGCAGAGCATTTACTCAGTTCAGTGGATCCTTGAATACAGCCAAGGAGGTATCTTTACCTTGGGACAGGCGCTGGAGCGCTTGCTTATTCCTTGAACTTCACCACGCACAGGAGTGCATTGTTGTCAGACACGCTTTGGTACAGGTGCAGGAGTGCTTGTTCAATTTCTGAGCTGTCTGTGTGCAGGGCTCGACTGGGCCACTGCGGAGGGCACTAATTCCTGCTGGAAACACACCCTGGCTGGAGCCAAAGCCTAGGGTGTTACTACCGCTAGCTCACATCACCTGCTCCCCGTTTGGGCCGTGTCTCACCCTGGTGGGACTGCAAGTCCCAGGGTGCAACCCGAGGTATTCCCGCTGCCGCAGGTGAGGGGGAGGTGCTTCCATCGTGCTATCTAGCACTGCCTCTACCCCCGCGGCACGCACCAGAGCCTGAAAGAGGCTGGGCTGAGCTACCCCCTTTTTTTTTTTTTTTCGACTTGGGTGTCCAAGTCCTGCCTCCCGCCTTGTGGATTGAACTCCAGCTGGGTGATTATTATTACCATTACCATTGCAGCATTCAAGAAAAGGAACTTTCCCGTTATACTACTGCGCACGGCTACCAAGACTGTTTGACTTGATATGATCTTGTAGTAGGGCGGGTTTTTAAGTAGCCTGTGTTATACTGCGGTATTTGAAGCTGTAACCGATAGGTTTTAAGGTCGGTTCAGTTGAATAGGATTTTATTCCATTTATGTGTAGTGTATTGCACATTTTGTGTGTTGTATTGACTTTTAATGTGAATACTACCTGGTGATTACCCCAGTTTAACCTGTATTTTAACTTCAATTTTATCCTCATCTTGAGGGCCATTCATTATTGTACCTAGCCCTCTTTTATTGTACTTGGTACTCGGTATTCTCCCTTACAAATTAATGTATTTGGTGTCTGGTACTACGCTTTTCAGTTTTTATCCGCACTTTGCACTTTTGTATTTTTTTGCACTCTGTACTTTAAGGATACGGTCTGTACCATTAAGGTATTATTTCTCCGTTCGTTATTTACCGACATTCTGTATCTTGCATTTGGCACGCTGCACTTTGCACTTCGTGGATACAGTCCCAGCCCAGGCGCCTGACATTAGCGTCACCAGGCAGCGCCAGGGCTGTATTAAAGCAGAGCCGGTGCCCCGCAGCGCGGGACGTGCCTTAGACTGTTTTCCGCCCGCCGCAGCCCGGGCAAAGGGCGGGCCGTCAGGGGCCAAAGGAGGCCAGCCCGGGCCATCCCTCTAAGCGGGATATACTGCATTCGGGCTTGGACTGTTTTTTGGTAATTCTTAATATGTTGTTCAGTCAAAGCTAGTCTTTAAAGTGACTATTTTATATGATTCACTGTTAAATCGTTTTTAATGGTGTTATTGTTAACTTCTTAAAGACCACTACCCTTTGCAAATTGTGAAGTATTAGGATATTACTATCCTAAACGATTAAGCATTGTACGTGTTGCACCATGGGCAAAACAAATCCTCCAACCTCTCGCCCTCTCACATGACAAAAAGCAGCCCTAATACCAGTCCCGAGTTTAACTGCTGTAGATAAAATGTTACAAAAAACAATAGGGGTGGTAGCATCGGCTATTGAGAATACAGAAAGACGCCTTTCCCTTACTCCAGCTATACCCCCCTCTTGCCGTCTGGGAATATATCTTTAGCCACTTGTAATACACCTGACTCATTGTTAGCTTCCTCCTTTGCTGAGCTCCCTTGCGCACAGGTAGTGCAAGATGTTAGCTATCCTACTAATTTGGTCACTGAGACAGCTCCTAAGGTGATCAAAAAGGCTCCTAAGCTCCGCCCTAGAAATAAGAAATCAAAAATGAAAAAAAAAAAATTGAAGATTAATACATCTGCCCTAGATACCTCTCAGGATGATTCAGGCACCCCTTTTTCCACTCAAGCACCCCCGGTCTGGGCCACTCACTTATTAATCGATCTTCAGGCCCAAATGGAACAGCTTATCAAATCTCAGTTTAAAAACTTGATGAGTAGAATTGATAAAGTAGTTTCATTGATTAACAATAAGAGTCATGGGGGTGAACAGTTGCCCATACGCACTGGGATTAACTTTGCGACATTGGCTGCAGGTAATATTGACCATGTGGTTCAGGGCCCTACTCCTAATGAAGGGTCTCGATCTGACATCCAGGCACAAGGATTGGTATCAATGAATACGTGTAGACGCACCCCTAACAACATTGGTCCCGGCCCTGACACCCGCTCCGGGGTGCACCAGGATAAAGTTACTCTTCCCAATCTAGACCCACCCATATTTCAAAAATCCATTAGTAAGCAGCAGCCGGAAGGGGGTCCGGCGCCTCAAAAGTCCAACATGAATTTTTCCATAAATGGAAATCAACAATCATTATTTTACCCCCAGCTACCACATGAGGCTTCTCCGTACGTGGTGGTATTAACCGGTGTCCCTCCGCTGTTGGGCGAACGAGGTGAATCATACACCTCCTTGAAGAATAAAACCACTTTGTGGTTAAACAGACATAGACCACTAATGAGATCGGGTCAGGGGGAAATACTATTTGTTAGAAGAGTCACCTGGCTGGGGACCAAACCAAAAGATATTGGAGGGGAGTGCGTGATTGTTAATTTTAGGGATCCGGGAGTAGTCAAGCACATCCTTGATTGGGGAGGACCCTGTCAAATGGGTGCTATTATTCCACTTCCTTTGGGGTATTTCTACTCTCGGGAAAGTGTACCAGGGGGACTTGAACCAACTCATTTTCATCATGGTGGCCTGGAGGGGGAATATAATATACCCACAGTCAATGGATTTAGTGCCTTGAACAATGCAGATTGACTATTTCATTAATTGGAGTCTACAAACAATGAATTCCAACGTAGCTGGGTGCTCCGTGGAGGCTTCTGGTGTTAAGGAAGTAGGTCTGGAAATAATCCCCTTAAGCCCAGGTGCAGATACAAGCTTGTCAAGAGATGGATTTGAACTGGACAATTCTGTAGGGACTCCTTCTATCAACATGCCCTCTTCCTCTTCCACCTCACCCAGTCCTCATAGGGTGGAACCCCTAAGATAATTATTAGGATCCTGGAATGTAGCAGGGCTGAGATCTAAGCTATCCAATCCAGAATGGGGTGAGTTGGTGGATCAGTATGATCTGTGCTTGTTTCAAGCAACCTGGATGGTGACTGCCCCCACAAGGGTGGGATTTGCAACATTCCATCTACCCACTGTACAGGGACCTAGAGGAAGAGCTTCGGGGGGACTGTGCATCTGGGTATCTACGCACCTGGGGTGTACAGTGAAAGTAATAGATTCCCATTCCCCGGATATTCTCTCTATCGTCCTTAAATTTATGGATGGCTCGAAGGTGATGGTTTTTAACATATATTTGCGTCTTAGTCCCCACAAGCTGGGGCTATCTGTGTTAGAGGCTCTTGACGAACTTCTTCATTTTCTTCACCATCTACACATTATCGGGGGTGACTTTAACTGTCACTCCGAACCTCTTGTGGGGATCCCCTCTGTAACTTTAGAGGGGGATTCCATCTGGCATATCCAGGAGTGTTCTATGTATCCAGCCATGCGCCTAATGCCAGTGGCCATACAGATTAATAAGCTTCTAGTAACCCACTCTCTTAGAGCCTGTAATGGCAGATTCCCTCCTGATGTTCCAGGGAACTTTACATTCAATAGAGTGGGGAAAAGTACTACCATTGACTACATTATGGTCAATGTAGAATTCTGGTCTCAAATAAGGGCTTTTTGTGTAATTCAAAGGGTAGATAGTGACCACAATCTTTTGTCTCTAGAACTAAAACACACACTGGGTCACCCACATGGATCAGGGGAGCTGGAGATCCGTGTTGACAGGAATTCAATCTCAGTAGCGGGTGGCAGACGCATTAGGTGGGCCAAGTTTGAGCTAGCACCCGAAAAAATTGCTGAGCTATATTTAATTGTAGCTCGCTCCCTAGAAGAGGCCTTTGAACTTCCAGCTGTGAAATATGATCTTTCTTACTTTCAAGCACTGGACCGTATTCACACTAACTTAATCACCAATATGGTCGATTATTTTTATACCACAGTGAATAATAGGACACGAATAAAAAAACAGGTCCAGTGGTTTAATAAAGCTTGTAGGGAGGCTAAATGTGCACTCGTTAGCGAGGTTAAAATAGGTTCTGTGCAGAGTTTTAGAGTGTCCAGAATTGCTTATAAAAGTATAATCACGGAGGCCAAGTCGGAATGGGAGGCCCTAAGATGGGCAAGTATAAAAGAAGCCTTGGACAGGCGCGACTATGGAGCGTTTTGGAACCTTGTGAGATCAGGCTCGTTAGAAGGGACGCCCGCTATAACACCTAATCTGAGCCAAGAGGTTTGGATAGCCCATTTTAAGACCTTGTACTCCCACACTGACATTGTTTCCCCGGTAGAACTAGGTCTCCCCGCAAAGTGCACATCCCCTTTAGTATTATCGGAGGTGAAGGACTCTGATTGTCAATCTTGTTCTATGCAGGAAATTAAGGCGGCCCTTAAAAGTTTGTCTTCCGGGAAGGCTCCGGGATTGGATAGAATCCCACGAGATTTATTTCTGAGTGAGCAGAAGGTTTGGGCTCCCTATATCTGGTTATATTTTAATGCCATTTTACATGGCATGGAAATTCCCCGAACTTGGTTGGGGGCCGAGATCATTCCCATCTATAAAAAGGCATCCCCACTTGATCCGGCTAATTACCGTCCCATTAGCCTTATTGATGTCTTGCAGAAACTGTTTGCCCACCTCTTACTAACGAGGATGCAGTGCTGGATGGACGATCAACACATCCTGACCTCTCTCCAAGCGGCTTTCGTGCTAAGGTCTCTACCATCGACCAACTGTTTAGACTTCAATTGGTCTATTGGAAGATGGTGACTCTGGGGGCTGATAGCCTGTACTTAATCTTTGTAGATCTTCAATCTGCATTTGATTTGGTACAGAGGGATACGCTTTGGGCCATACTGATAGAGATGGGTGCCCCAGCATACCTGTGCCATTTGTTTCTTAATGGATTAATTGACCATCTTTTGGGGGCGAGGGATTTAGATTCTCCTAGTTTAGCAGCCCGCAAGATACCAGCCCTGATGTTCGCTGACGACACCCTTTTGGTATCAAAATCCTCTATGGGTATTCAGCGAACACTGGAGGCGTTCTGCTTTTTTTGCAAGACAAGAAATTTGGAGGTCAACCTCTCCAAAACCAAATTCATGGTCTTTAATGCAAAATCACCTAATTGTCCCCACCCCCATTTGGATGGCACGGTGTTGGAAAGAGTCTCCACCTTTGACTATTTAGGAGTAACTCTCAACGATAAGATGGGGTGGGGGTCGCAGATGGCCAAGGCAAACATGAAGTTGGCCCAATCCTCTGGTGCTATCTTAAAGGTCCATAAAGAGTGTTCACTTAAAACCCTGGGACCCCTTTAGAAATATACAAGGCCCAGGTGAGAGGTGGGGCGCTTTATGGGGTAGAGTTATGGGGCCATCTTAGCGACCTGTGATGTACTGGAGGCGACTCTGGGCTACCCCAGAGCTGCTAAGCTATCGGGATGACCTAAGGGATTTAATGACCATAAGGGGGGTAGGGAAAATCCCCTGGCTAAAATATGTTAAGCAGCTCTGTTATGCACTGGGTAGGGGAGACATTTGACTCTTTCTGGAGCAGACATGTCCATTGATGCCTAAAGGGGTGTTGGTCAAGTTACTCAATCAATATCGAATGGATCTTGTATGCTCTAGTCCATCCCTGGGCAAGTTGACCAACAGATTTTTGGAGGTGAAGGATACTTACCGCTTCGAGAAACTCTTGGATGATATTCAGCCCTCATTGGCAAAGAAACTTTATGTCCAATTTAGACATGGGACACTTCCACTGAGGGCAGTGACAAACAAGTGGTCAATCTCTTCACATGTTTCTAGCTCATGCCCGGGATGTGATGGTTGTGAATAGACGGATCTGCACGTTTTGCTCTTCTGTCCTCTTTACACTAGGGCTAGAGCTAAATGGATTGTCCAGCTTTGTAAGTCACTGGGACTCAGGGACTCCAGGGAAGCATTTAGAATATTTAAATACGACACCACCCCCCTGATTGTCTTTGCGACCTCTAGATATCTCTGGGCCATGTGGTGCGCTAGAGGCGCAAAAATTAAAAAACAATTATCTGTTACAACCGCGTTACCACAGACCCAGCATATCACAGGGATTCCCTGATATTAACTTGTGAAGGGATTGATTTTACTCTTTTATCTGTTATGTTTTAAACTGCATAGGATTATTTCCTGGTTTTATACTTGCATTTAAAAACTATTTTAGGAGTATTCCTCTTCATCATGAATATATTGCACTGTGGGATATTGGTATGTTTTATTTAAATCTTTGTAAAAATTTGCTTTTATGGTTCTTAGCCGATAATAAAGCTTTTTTGACTGACTGACTTAAATGAGAGACCAACAATACACACTTTGCAGTGAGATTTCAGAAGGATATATGTGGTTTTCAACTAAGCACTAGGGCTAGAGCTAAATGGATTGTCCAGCTTTGTAAGTCACTGGGACTCAGGGACTCCAGGGAAGCATTTAGAATATTTAAATACGACACCACCCCCCTGATTGTCTTTGCGACCTCTAGATATCTCTGGGCCATGTGGTGCGCTAGAGGCGCAAAAATTAAAAAACAATTATCTGTTACAACCGCGTTACCACAGACCCAGCATATCACAGGGATTCCCTGATATTAACTTGTGAAGGGATTGATTTTACTCTTTTATCTGTTATGTTTTAAACTGCATAGGATTATTTCCTGGTTTTATACTTGCATTTAAAAACTATTTTAGGAGTATTCCTCTTCATCATGAATATATTGCACTGTGGGATATTGGTATGTTTTATTTAAATCTTTGTAAAAATTTGCTTTTATGGTTCTTAGCCGATAATAAAGCTTTTTTGACTGACTGACTTAAATGAGAGACCAACAATACACACTTTGCAGTGAGATTTCAGAAGGATATATGTGGTTTTCAACTAAGCTGAATTTAAACTTACAACAATACTAAAACTTCTCAAGCAGGCACTTCACTTTTCATAGCAGCAGACCCCAAGTGCAAGGTTGGCAGTGCCCTGTTTCTTGTAAACACTAACCCACATTTTATCTGGCCCCTCCCACCACACTGTAATGTTGTTGGTTGGCACTGGATATTCTTTGCCTCTCTTCTATGTGATGATAATAAAGTCTAGCCAGCAGCTGCTCTGCCATAATTCTGCTCTATTAATGCAGTTTAACACCATGGCAGCAGGTTACATGGGAGAAAGTCATTCTGTCCTGTTTTAACCTCCTCTCCATCATATTTTAAGGTTTTCAGCAGGGTAATTTTCTCCGAAGAAAAGCCAGTGATAAACTGTTCAGGCTGGAATTTATAGGGCTGCATTATTCATTAAACACCCATTACGTGGCAGAGTAGGCTATTTTCTGGTGGCTGGGAACAATATGGAATTAAACTAGGCATTTACATACTGCTAAAGATTTATGAATATTAAAGTAGGCACACTTTTAGAACCTTTAAATCCATAGAAGTACACCTTGTGAAAGAGTCCTCAATGTATTCAGTTAAGTGTGTGTGCTTAGTGCGTAAGAGGCTAAGTGCGTGTGCTTAGTGCGTAAGAGGCATCTGAGCAGAATTCCTTTGCTGAGCAGTGTTGATTCCACATAAATCCACTCAACATAATTTCAGTCAATATCACACAGTTCCATGCCACACTATTCCACTCCACACAAATACATTTCACACCACATATTTGAACACCAACCACAGAATTCCACTCCACAAAACAATTCAACTACACACCACAGATATCCAATTCACAACACTTTATTCAACATCAATTCAGCAGCACACCAGACAATTAAACATGACTACATACCACTACACAACACAAAATACCATTCCACATATTTACACTCCGTAACACACAATTCCACTCTGCATAATTCTAATACACTCAGAAACACATGATTACTATCCACAAAATACAACTGCACACCATGCTGCATAATTCCGCTACACAAATCCACTCCACACCACACACTTCCACAACTACAAATTCCAATCCAACCAACATAATTCCACTACACACCACATACACATAGGTAAGAGACATTTACATTTACAATGTAAGTACCTATGACACTTTCTTTTTTTTAAAACCCAAAACACACATATAGAGCTTAGCTTCTACCTATGTGTTTTTTTAGTCACCAAAAAGGCAAAGCTAATCACACAGTTCCATGCCACGCAATTCAACTCTACACATTTCCAATCCACACCACATAATTTAACACCACACAATGACACAACACGTCACATACATCCATTACACACCACACAATTCCACATCGTGCCACAAAATTCAACAGCTAATAATTAAACTCCACTACCTACCACTCCACAACACAAAATACCATTCCACATAATTACACAACACACAATCCCATTCCACGTCATTCCAGTACACTCAAGACCACATAATTACTATACACATAATACCACAGCACACCATGCCCCATAATTCCACTACACAAATCCACTCCACACCCCACAATTCCATACCACACATGCCACATAATTTCACTGCACACCACATACATACACTTCATAACACATAGGTAAAAAAACATTGCCATTTATAATGCCAATAGCTCTAACAAATGCGAGACTGATTGCATTTCCAATGCTTGTTTAAGTAGTAGTCACATTTGCAGAGTGGTGGAGAAAGGGGGCTGGGCCTCCGACCAGCTCTCAGGAATCCCGCTGTGTAGGACTTACAGGAGGGACCAGGTGGGTTTCTTGGTCCCCAAGGACCCTCAGAAGCAAAGTAGACTTCATCCCTCAATTAGTAGGGCATCAGGAGGTCCCTTTTCAGAGTGGTGGAGAAAGGGGGGAGGACCTACGAAGACCTGACAGCAATTCTGCTTTGTGGGACTTACAGGAGGTAATAGGAGGAGTAACTGTCCCCCAAGAACATCCTTGGGGGCCAAATACACCTCCTGTTACCTGCAGTAAGTCCCACACAGCAGGATTGCTGAGAGGTTGTCGGAGGCCAAGACCCCTCTCTACATCACTCCGCAAACAGCACCTCCTAGCCCGAAATGCATCAGGCGTGAATCGACAGGCATGCTGTAAACTGGATCCGCCCGCCGATCTGGATTTTACTTTATGAAGGTTGCTGCAGTGGATGTCAAAGCGCATCTCCACAGGCGGGAACCTTGGAGCTTTGATTTTTACAAGGCCTCCCAGCCGCGGGTGATGCACCACCCGGACATTTGGGGCCACGGAGCTCCGAATCACCGAGTCTCAATGTGGAGGCATCCATGGAGGATTGACAAGCTGGATGTGTGAGTGGAGGCCCATTGGTGGGCTTAAAACATCTCGGACAGCGGCACACAACTGAGGCACACACTACAGACCCACAAACCAACGTGGACTCATTCGAGTCGCCCATTGGAGGGCTCATATTTTTAAGTGGGAGGTGTGGCCTCTATGCCAAAATGACTGTTGCGCCTCTGAAGAGTGCAATGAGCACGAAACATGTCAGGCGTAAATCGACAGGCATGCTGTAAACTGGATCCGCCCGCCGATCCAGCTTTTACCTCATGAAGGTTGCTGCAGTGGATGTCAGAGTGCGTCTTCACAGGTGGGAACCTTGGAGCTTTGATATATATATATATATATATATATATATATATATTTATTTATCTATTCTCTGTAAAAACCATAGGTTTCAGGCACGTTATAGTTAGAAATTAGCATTTTAAAAACCTTTGAAATTCACTGAAAAAACCATAGGTTTCTGGGATGTTATAGTTAGTTGGACATTTCACTCATAGAAAAATATAGAAATTCCCGTTATAGTTAGTTGAGCTAACTATAACTCGTGCCCCCGCAATGCACTGCTGATGAGGTCACATATTACATCATTCATGACATGGTCAGTGACATCACTGATGACATTTCAAATGACATCACTGATGACATCACTGATGACATCATCCAGTGAATGTGTGTTTCTATAAAATGTAAATATGTTTCATATATATATGCCAAAGTGTATTGAAGAATGAATGGGTGTATAAGAGTCAGGATGGATGATTAAGTAGGTGTGTGACTGACTGTATAAGTGAGTGATTAATTGTGTCTTGCTTAATTCATGTGTTAGCGACTGATACAGACATTCACACAGTTTAGGTTGTCAGTTGGTGTGTAAGCAGTTCCATGGTCTGGTTAGCAACTAATGAGGATCTATATGAGCTATTGATTGCTTGTCTGAGTACCTGTATGGGTGCCTGAGTGTCTGTGTAGGTGGGTGGGGGGTGTGCATTGATATGTGAGTGGATAATTCACTGGGTATATGTGTTCAAGTCTATATCTGTGAAGGGCTGTATGGCTTGGTGAGTGTGTGTATGAGTGTCTTGGTAAGTAAATTGTTGCCTCAGTGGTACATGTGTGAGTAACTCCATACATGAAAGGCAGTATATATGAGTGTTGGACTGTATAAATGACTATATGTGAGAGTGAGTGATTGTGAGAGTGCCTGTATGGATCAGTGTGTGCTTGTATTAGTTATTGTATTAGAGTGTAAGTATGTGTTAGTATATGTTCAAATAAGTGACGTGGTATGTGTATAACTGTACAGGTGAGTAAATGAAAGTGTGATCGATTATTTCCATTATTGACTAGGTGTGTGAATAACTCTATGAATGAGAGGCGGTGTGTGACTGTCTGTAACGATATGTGACTGCATATGATAATGCTGTATTGATGGCTGAATATGTGTATGAGTGACTGTATGGGTGAATGAATGGATCTGTGTATAGACCTAGCAAATTAGTGAGTGGATATGTACTAACTGGTATTGGTGTGTTCATGGTTTCGAATATTATAGTCTGTATTTTAGAGTGGGTGTATCAAGTGTTATATTAGGGTCTGATAAGGTGCATCAGATTTTGACTTGGATGATGTCATCAGTGATGTCATTTGAGATGTCATCAGTGATGTCACTGACCATGCCATGAATGATGTGACGTCATCAGCAGTGCATTGCGGGGGCACGAGTTATAGTTAGCTCAACTAACTATAACAGTGGAATTTCTATGGTTTTCCATGAGTGAAATGTCCAACTAACTATAACATCCCTGAAACCTATGTTTTTTCTGTGATATATATATATATATATACCGCACTTCTCTTCACAAAGAAGACATCCCATCCCATTTAAGGAATTTCATGTGCTTTATTTTCTTCTGAGTAGGCAGCAGTTCCCTTTATAAGCCTTACATGTTTCAACTCTCTTGGGAGTCTTGACTACAGGTGAGTCAGCTTTCTCATTTTTAAACTGACCACGTGGATTTTCTTCACGAAACCACCTTTTTATTCAGTAATTCTGGGTCCTGTTTCTTCCATGGAATGCGCATTGCAAACTATAAACCCATTTATTCAATTCATCAGCATAATTGTTATAATTTCAGTCTGATTTCTGAAAGCTGCAATATTTAATATATTATTTGACAGTCCCAGTGCGCATAAAATAAAGCTTACATGGCTGGTGTTTCTGCTTTTGCTTTTACTTCTCCTGTTGTGCACATGAATACCTTCAAATCTGCAAGCAAGGACGAGTGGTCCTACTTGCTCCCTTACCCAAATCCAGTCCGATTTCTTGCTAGGAAAATCCTGTCTTCTTTTTTTTTGGGAGAAGGGTGGGACACGCTGCTTTCTATCAGATACACCGCAACATAAATCTTCGGGTAAAGGGGCCCCAGACCCTGGCAGTGCGGCTTCGACGTAATGGGCATGAAGAAACCCATTTAAACATAAACTCCACTTCTCTTCACAAAGAAGATGTCGACATCCCATTTAAAGAATTTCATTTGCTTTATTTTCTTCGGAGTAGGCAGCAGTTCACTTTATAAACCTTACGCGTTTCAACTCTCTTGGGAGTCTTAATCACAGGTGAGTGAGCTTTCTCCTTTTTAAACTGACCATGTGACTCTTCTTCAAGAAGCCACCTTTTATTTAGTAGTTCTGGGCCGTGTGTTTTCTATGGAATGCGCATTGCAAACTATAAAGCCATTTATATTTATTCAGCAGCCTAATTGTTATTATATCAGTCCGATTTTTCAAAGCTGCAATATTTTGGAGAAAGCTCACTGAACTGTGATCGAGACTCCCAAGAGAGTTGAAACGCGTATGGTTTATAAAGTAAACTGCTGCCTACTCGAAAAGAAAGCACATGAAATTCTTTAAATAGGATGTCGACGCCTTCTTTGTGACTAATTTACTGAAATGCAGGGTGAAATGTGGACCTCCTGCCCCAGAGACTGCCAAATCCCCGGGGCTACATTTAAAATAATGAGTGGAAGGGCCGTAGGCCGCCGCATGCAGCCCCGACGGCCACCACCTCTCCAGGGCCAATTTATTGAAATGAGGGGTGACATGCTCCCCCCTGCAGCCCTGGGGACCACCACCTCTCCGGGGCACAAATGAAGTAATGATGGGGGTCCGTTGAAGCCCCCCAGCCCCAGGGACCACCAACTTCCCAGGGCTATACATAAGATGGAAGGGGGCCACACGGCCCCTCTCCAGAAGCCCTCCATGGCCCTAGTGACGGCCACCTCTTAGTGCCGGCTTTAGCAATGTCCCGGGGTGCCTGCCCCGGGGATATTGCAGTTTGCCTAGGCTTGGCAGGAACACTGCTCCCACCAAGCCATAGCAAACTCTGCTCCGGTTCATGTAAGCGAGAGCATGAAAAATTATCTTGCTTCCATAAAGCAGATCACAATTGCATTTTGGACTGAGGAAGTTGCCTGTTTGCAGGTCCCTCAGTCCAAAAGCAATGCCAGCTCCCACAGGAGGCAGGAAGCCGTCAGGGACTGCAGGGGACTTCAGGCTTCCCCCATTGTCCTCAATGAGCTGCACATGCCCAGAGGATGGGGTCCCCTGTGCAATATCCACCCAGGGAAGGGGGCCACATAAGCCCCCCTCCTCATTAAAAAAAAAATGGTGAAGGCATGGCCCCGGGGGATTGGGTCCACAGGGCCAAAAAAGGCATGGGGAGGGGTGCCGCAAGGCCCGTCTCCCATTTAAAATAAATAAAGGGAAGGCCCGGGGCTGGCGTCCCCGGGGCCAAAATCGGTCCAGAGAAGGTGGGGCATTAAACAATACATATTTTTTTCTTACATGGTGGGAGTCGCGACCCCATCACGGCACTATGTGTTGCCCCCAGTCTAATGTTGTAGTGGAGTTGCGGATCTATCATAAATAAATTAAAAAAATATATATAATTACACAGCTACTTTTACAGTTGTGAAGTTTTTTGTAGAGCTACTGAGAGTGAAGTACATAATCACATTCAAATTGACAAAGTTAGAAAGCATTTTAAAATATATAAATTAAAAAACATATTTAAAAAAGTGAAATGTGTCGCTGTTCATTGAATTTGTGCTTTTGTTTTGTGGATGCGCGATGGGTTAGTGAATCGGGTAAATATTTATGAAGAGTGTATTCATTAAAAAATATATACTTTTCACTGTTGGGTTATAGGATGGCTCTAAGAAGAGCCTTTGTGTTCATTATAAGTTTGTTGCAGCTACATGTAAGTGCGGATGCACAGTTTGAGATTGTTGAGAAACAAGGTCATGACTGATTTGCATATACCTGTGTCTGAAATGGGGTGGCGAAGTGAGCTAAAGAACGATGATGGATTCAACCCAGATCTGTGACTGGGGGTGAGTGTTTGAAACGTTTCAGCTCTCCATCCACCATCTCCTTGCATTTGCTTTGTTCACCCTAAGTTGGCAGGGTATGCCCAGACGTGGGTCCCTTGCTCACTTTTGCCACTGGATTCAAGCTAGCCTGGCTGATGAGGGCACTTTTTTCTGGTCCAGGGAAGACATGGCTTGGCAGTTCGGGCTGGACTGTTCCCATGAGGCACAGGGTCAAAACTGATTTGCAGATAGCTGTGACTGAACTGGGGTGGCAAAGCGAGCTAAAGAATGGTGATGGATTCAACTCAGATCTGTTGAGTGTCTGAAAAGTTTCAGCAATCCGTCCATCATCTCCTTGTGTTTGCGTTGTTCGCCCTAAGTTGGCAGGGTATGCCCAGACTTGGGTCCCTTGCTCACTTTGCCACTGGATGCAAGCTAACCTGGCTGATGAGGGCTGTTAGCCCGAACCCGGTCCCAGGATGCTTGTTTACGGTCCAGGGAAGACATGGCTATGCAGTTAGGGCTGGACTGTTCCCATGAGGCAAAGGGCCAAGACTGATTTGCATTTGGCTGTATCTGAACTGGGGTGACGAAGTGAGCTATAGAACGATGATGGATTCAACCCAGATCTGTGACTGGGGGTGAGTGACTGAAAAGTTTCAGTGCTCTGTCTATCCTCTCCTTGTATTTGGAATGTTGAGAAACACCTTGTTCCCTTCTTCTGTGAGGTGACCTCCATCACTTCTGTAGATATCATGCATGTCAAAACATAGATTGTTGTTATAGATAGAGCCCATGTTATGGTCTCTGAGGAAAGCAGAAACAGCTTTATTAACATGCTTCCGGGCTTTGCCAATCTGTGGACAGAATTGATTTGACCACTTCCAATTCTGGCTTTAGCATATATTAGAGTATACAAAGACAGTGTGAGGGAAAAGTAACATCAGTTGTGCAAAGGTACCTTTCATTAGGATTTCCAATCCAACCCCAGTCAGTGTCGCTAGGTCATTGCCAGCACTTTGCACAATCATAAGGTGAGAGGTTTGGAAATGCAAAATCATTCTAACCAAAGGCAGAAATTGGTGCCACTTTCATCCTCTCTGCGCAAACCATTTAATATCTACATTATGCAAACCCGGGTATTTGTCAAGACCTCTGTCTCTGTTGCAGGGATTCTGCACATACACAGAACTATGCACAGGAAATCAGGACCCCAGTGAATAGGGGTGTACCAACCTACCACATTAGTACCCAAAATCCCAAACTGACTAGCTATAGTGTCTCATTCATTCGCCTACAAAGATCACGGAGCAGAGTATAGGCAGAGTCACTGAAATAGTTCAAAATGTTTATTTTAACTATTGTGCTCTACAATACAGTATACATGCCACTACTAGCAGCAAAATACATTAACTCAGCACAGTTAGTATTGTTACAATTCCATAGAATACAAAGGGAGAAGTAATTTTATAAACACTGTGGAAATAAGGGCTTTTAGGCCTAACCACCCTCTCCTTGACTAGAAGAAGTTTATTTTATAAAAAGGTTGATCGCTGGGATTCGACAGCAGGCCTCATACCTTAAAGCCTGGATGTAAGGTTTACATCATAGGAACAGCGGAGCTCTTCTCCATGGAACGGCTTTCTCCAAGTGTGTTAAAACAACATGCAACAACGTAATATCAAAGCACGAGTCTTCAGTAGGCCTGGGCTAAAATTTCGTTCCGTTCGCGGAAATTGCGATAATTTGACATTTTCGGGTTCCGTGGAAAGCGCGAAAATGTCAAAATTTCCGCATTCCACACCTTAGCGATAATTTGGTTCTTGCTCGCGCTGTAAAATAATACATTCTCGCGCGTGCGCGATCGCATTACCTGAATCCCTGCGTTCGCCGACAAGTTTTCTTGAACCGGTCGCGTTCTCCATGAGATGTTGTATTGTTTTTAGCCATTTGAGCTGCCTCGCGACAGTTCGCGCCCGCAGTGACGTCATGCGTCGCGCGATCACGTCTTTCTTTTCGCGATCATGCACCGCGAGACAACTGAAAACAAGATGGCCGCACCCGCGAGCAACAACATGGGTAAGTTGGCGAGCCGCAACCATGCAGAAAATCTCGCGAACATGCGGGAAAAAAACTTCCGCATCTTCGCGATATTTCCGCGTGTTTGCGATAATTTTTAACATTTTCGCGATAATTTGCGAAAGTGGATTTCGCAAATTCCGCCCACCCCTAGTCTTCAGTACTGCAGCTGTGTGTAGCATGTTATGTCTAGGTGCTAGGGACTGACCAGAGCAGAATAAAAAGGGGCATTGTATATCAACCTTTCACATCGTGTTCAGACTAAACTCCAGGAAAGGCAGAGAACGCAAAAGCAGCCCGTTCTCATGTGAAAGGCACAAACAGAGTCTTGCAAAAACAAAGTCATGTAGTAACATGCGCAAAAGCAGCATCATGGCAGCGAAGTTCATGCTAACTTAGCAATGTCAACAATGTCCACAGGTGCCATATAATATCTCCAGCATACATTTGCCCAAGAAAACAATGCTGTGACCTACAACACATACTGTAAGCATTTTGAAGAGATGTGTGCAAGGAATCAAAAGACGCCTGTAGCTGAGTAAGTCAGCTGGTATAATGAGCGGTATCTAAAATGGTGGGCAGAATGTTTTTTAAGAAAAAGAGGATAAGTAACTGGCTGTCCATAAACATTGTGTACTTAAAAATAGGTTGCATGTTACTTTGGAAAGCAAGTATTTTTCTGATTGGTCATGGAGAAAACTTTGAAAGGTACAGTAGATTTGATAAGCTAACATTTTGCAATAGTCAACCACACCTGTTATTTAGATTTGGAAGCTAGTGTGTTGCATTTAAACATATGGTGAACGTTTGACCTACTGGTGCAGTTGAATGTGGCAGAAACTGTTACTATGGAAACTAAGATGAAGCACTATGGGGGAAGGGTTTAAAGTAAAATGTGCTTTCATGATATAAGTATAAAAGGGAGTGTTATTTATATGTTTTATGCTTGTAAATTAAGTTTTCCCGAATGAGTAGTATGGCTAGAAGTGATATATCATTAAAAAATAATAGTAGTATTATTGGATATGGGTTTTTAAACTCCCATAGGGGTTCTAGACTCCATTGCGACGTTAAACTGGGATGCCGCAGTAGAGTTGCAAATCCAGTAAATTACAGAACCAGATTGGGCTCTTTTAGAGGAAAGACATAAAGGGTTAATATGAGTAACCAATAGAAAGTGGTTTTAGTTTTTTTTTAAATTAAGGGAATATTTTGATTAGTTATTTACATTAATTTCTGTGGAAAATGAGAGGGAAATATTGCCATTACTGGTTTTTCCTTACTGAGAGTGGTGTATCACATTTATTGTGTGGGAAAGAAAATCACTTAAGAGTTTCTGATATTTTCATACTCTACAACAAGATTTCAGAGGTAACTTAGAAATGTGTAAGGTGTGTGATGCATGGTGTAGGAGTGCTTCAGTGATTGTAATTACATTTTTAACTTTGAGATGCAGTATTTATAAAAGTTGAAAAGCATTAGAAAAATGTGAGGTTTAAAATGTGTTACAAATGTAGGAACATGTTTTCTAGTCTATACAATTCTACAGAAATTTTAACTGCAAATAGGTTGTTCGTACTAAGCCTGGGCGGAGTCTACGTAGCTGCGCAGAGTTCTGCGAAGTTGTAAAAAAACTCCGCGAGCTACGCGAAGTTCCGCGAGCAGGCGGAGTTGCTTGTTCCGCCCTTTCGCGATCGTTTTTGACATTCGGGAATGCGTATTGCATGTTCGGGAACAAATATTGCGTGCTTGGGGGGAAAAATCACGCAAACTTCACCACGTGGTCGCCCATGGGCACGGCCATCTTGTTTTTCATATTTGCTATGGTTCTGGGACTGTCTTTCTACCCTCCCCATATCTTTTTAATCCTTTTTCAGATTTTTTTTATTTATTAGCTATCCCTCTCTATACCTAAGAGTATATTTTGCATTTTTTTCTACTTTTTGTTTGTTTTTTAGTGCGTTTTTGACTGTTTTTCTATTACTTGCTTTTTATTTTTCTACTTCATTTCTTTACTTCCTACATTTTTTTTTCCGTCCCCCTGTCCCCTCAGAACCATGGTGAAGAAGAGTAGTAAGAAGGGGAAGAGGAGGAGCGAGAGCCGTGGCCGCCTTTCTTGCGGAAGGCGTCGCCCAGAAGGGGAGCAGGCCCAGGCCTTGGATTCCGAGATGGAGGTGGCCTCACTGGGTTTTTTGTTCTGTGCCACCTCGCTTAAACCTGGCAGCAGGTGGTAGGCCTAGGTCCGGGTACGGGCTCCGGGAGCATCACCGGCAGTGGGCGAGGGTGTGTGGGGCAGAGTTTTGCTGCTTTGGGGTCCGGCACACCCATACCCAAATATCGCACCAGTGGTCCAACATCCTGGACCTGGAGCAGGTCCTGCTGGACCTGTTAGGTGTTGAGGGCCCGGGGCTTGGTGAGTAGCGAATTATATTACTATTGTGTTCTTCTGTTCTGTGTTATTGCAAATATAATTTTCTTCCCAAATAGCAAGAATGCTGCTGCTGCCTACATAGAGGTAACTTAAAAATCTTATATTATATGATTGTTATTCTTCCAGACAGGTGCTCGGAGCTACTAATCGTACTTATTTGCATCTTTGCCCTCGCTTGGGCTGGTTACATAGGAGAGGTTAGAGAATTTAAGTTAGGTATTGCAGACAGAAAAGACTCCAATCCTTTCCTTTGTCCTGTCAGACTATCCTGTCACAGAGATAGTGGTAGTAGTTAGTTAGTTAGTTTGTTAGTGTTATTTTGTAATTTAGCGGTCTGGGTGACACGTCCTCTCACATGACTTCCATCCTAGGAGAACCTTTTGTAGTTCATATAGTGAGTGAATAGCAACCAACCAATTTGGTGTATGCAATATGCATGCGTCCTTCTATGCATTTAAGAAGAATAAATTCAGACTTAGTGAATTGGCTCATCAAAGGGGGTTGGAGTTGAGACTGACAGATGATTGCGAATGAGATCGGAACTTAGAAACAAATATAATTTTTTTGCAATTCATTCTTTAGTCTTTGGAATAGGTGGGCTAGGTAGGTTTAGGCAGCAGCGGTTTATGGGGGTAGGCGGAGGGGCTACGCCCTTCCAATTTATTAATGCGCTATATGGAAGTTGTGGATGGTAATTATAAAAGCAATTACCATCCTGCTTTAAATGATATCAAAAGCGTCTATGGAAGTCAAGCTGTCAGGCAGTTTGAAATTATTTACATGCGCTAGAGCGCATGTGCCACTTGAAATGCCGAAAAGTTACACAGTACGGGCTGACATGCTGCCAGCCCGATTATGCAATAATAGGGGGTCCTCTTGGACCGCCCACAAATGACACTTAAAAGCGTCACATTCTAAAGCAGCCCTGGGCATGTACAGCATCAGCCCTGTACTCTCGGGGTTGATTGTCTATTATAAGCTGCCTTTATGCACCCCTCCCTTTCCCAAGTTGTCATAGCGTGAAGTCTTGGAAAGGGAGGGGTTGCAGCATTTGGAAAATAACCTGACGTCAGAGCGGTTATGTGCTCTAAACAGTTACACGGTGCATGCTTCTGTCCCTCGTGTATTCTGTTTAGAGCTGTAATTGAGAGGCGATTTCAGGAGCTGCAGCTGGACCTCATTGAACAGAAGCACCGTGGCTTATTCTGATGAGACACCGACACCTGGAAACAGGACTACTAGGGATGGGTGAGTGCTTTGTTATAGTCCTTCTTGGCTGCCGAAGTGTCTGCTTCACTTTCCCTCCCTTAACCCCTTCTCTTCTTTTCCCCCACTGTCCTTGGCCTGTTGCTTTCTTCTTTTCTCTCTATTCCCTCTCGAGTAGCAGCAGTGGGGACAAATCATTCCACTAGTTTAAATTAAATGCTTTTGCTGAAGTATCATTGAGCACGTCTCCTGTGCTGTAACCCCAAAGCCTAGCAGACAGTGTGCCTTCTGCCTGAAAGAAATGCCTACTAGTTAATCTGAAAATGAAAAAGGGTAACATCTGCAAATGTAAAGGATGCTTGGGAGTTAGTACTTGTACTGGCTTTAATTGATCAAAGGTTTGTGATGGCAAAGACATTCTTTTTGAGTGGTGGTGCAACAAGTGAGCTGTGGAGTGAGTGTTTTTAAATGACATGGTGTTGAAAGGACAGTAATGTAAAACAATTAATTACATGCAGTCTCAGAATTATTAAAATATAAATTTTGTAAACACCATTTTATCTTAACCTTTTAAGCATTTTGTAGCAGTATATCTTCTACTGTGTGTACTGCAAGTTTAAAATAGTGAATTACATATTCACAGTGCTTTCTGTCACAGACTGTGACCTTGTGGCACTGAAAATACACATACACAAGTAACTATTCTCCACTGCATCTTTGGCTCTCTGGTTACACACAGACCTCTCCAGTGTAATAACTAATAGACTTTCATAATGTACTACAGTGCATTGACCGCTATCATTTAAGTTGGAAGTTATTTTATATGCAGCTACCTGACAATAACGCTTTCATAATATTTTGGCTTTTTTGGACACACCTTTTGTATAATATCTGAACTCACATATTTAAAAGTGCCTGCATACGTGATAATGAAGAAAATTTAGTTTTGGTAAACTAAAATATTTGCCTGAGATCACACAATTTAAGTGGGGTAGCCTTGATTTATTAATATGTTCTAGTTTTGCTTTGTACAAATTCACCACTGAGTATCTATTTGTCTTACATTATGTAAAGGCTTTGTTTTTAACCTCTTTGTATAGTTTTTATACACCGCAAAATCGACCCAAAGTAATTTACCGCTTTCATGAGCACCAGTTACATTACACAAGGTCACATTTATTTTTTATATGCACATGTGAAATTAACTGATTTGCACAGAAATGCAGACAATTCACCTGAAAATTAAATCTGGTTTCCAGGTTCCTAAATAGGCAGCTCTGGCCGTAACATCACATACTGGGTGCAGAAAGGGTGGCGGGCTGAAGCCAGTATCAGAACTCTGGGCCTGATTCAGAAAGGGCCTCCCCACTCATGGCGTACACCGTGCAGTCGTGGGGGAGTCTCCACACTCGGGGAGGAATCTCCGCAATGAGAATTCTCGTTTCAGATATTCCACCGAGTGCTGAGAGTCCCCTCCGCATGCAGGACCTCTACCACGAGTGCGGAGGCCCTTTTTGAATCAGGCCCAATATTTTTCGGCCATTTATCACAGAAATATTGTTGAAAATTGCATCAAAACACAACAATTTTAAAAATGTTTCTTGGGGGAGAACACCCCCAACACTCCCCTCATAAACATTGGCCTCGCTCATGCTATAGTTCATTCACTGGTCACCACTTGCAAATTCCACCAGCAGCCACTGGGTTTCGGATTCAGGAATTGGAATGGAACTGTGTAATTATAAAGATACGATGGTCCGCGACTGCGATACTAGTCTACTACTAGTCAATCTGATTTAGGATAGTTCAATGTTATTGCAATTGCCATTTCCTGTCTAAAAAATCTTTTTAGTGCGATTATTTAATAATTATTTATTTAACAACAATCATTTTTTGTCTCTTTAATTATGTCTTACATGATCAGCATCCAGGGACAAAAGAAGTAGGCTGGGTCTGCTGAGGTGGTTGCGGGAGCTGGAGGAGCGTCCTAGAGGCATGAAGTGGCCTCAGGAGCAGAGGGCTCTGCTGGCCCCAGTAAGTCCTCCTGGTGTTATATTAATAAATATTTCCCTAACTTTTACCGCTCTAATATTTCCATTTCCTAATTTTTATTTTTCCCAAATCCTCTTCGATCTATCTGTTTCTAAATTCTTGTTTTTGCTCCATTACCTACTAACATTGTTTCTAGTGTCTGTTCTTTTTTTTTACATCAATTCAAACTGCCTATGACTCGGTATTAGTCTGTTTGTAGCTTGCTTTCTTCTCGTTTTCCAGTCAGCTTTTCCTCTCCCCTTATATATTTTGTTTACTGCCTGGTGGTGGTACTGTAAGATTAAGAGAACCCACTGGTCCTACTACTAGTACTAGTAGTAGTAAGGACTCCTTTCAAAATGTCTACTCTACTATAGTATCCAATATGTAGATAGTGATGTGTGTGGTGTATGTATTATTATGTATTTTCATTCTTGCCAATGAAAAAAATACATTAGGGAGGCATATATGGCATCTAAAAAATTTGAAATGTTTTTTCCAGGCATACCGACCACCAGTGCTGGGGCCAGTGGCGGGGGCCACGCCACTCTGGAGAGAGCAGATGCCGCAGCTGCAGGGGTTGAGCTTGCAGCAGTGGTGGGCGGTGGTAAGTCATATTCCATACTTATTGAGAAAGATTAATACACTTGCTGCAAGGGTGTATACTCAGTACACTGTACTGCTGCTGAGACTAAGTTGCTGTGAACACTGAACAGTTGAAGAAGACACCCTTTACTTAACATTAGCATTAGCGGGTTTGAGAAACTATTAATGGCCTATTCTATTATATCTTCAACTCAGCGGAGAAAGTTTTATGACGAAGGCAAAGAGTCAGACGACATGTAATATATGACCGGCACAGAAGGATGTGTGGGTAAAAGAAGGGGCCCCAGAGTGCATATAGGTGGCTGATAGGATGTATGGGTAGTTGAAGGATGGGTGAAAGGTGGAAGAAAGCAGAAAGGATTCCTGCCTGGGTGGGTAAAACTGTATGGGTGAAAGGGATCCTCTGGGGGTTTCATAGGTCAAACTCAAAGGCAAGCAAGGACTCATTGGTTGTGGTTAAATGACAAATGTATGTTGTTGGTGAAAGGTTTATGATAGCCATGTTTGGATGGATCCATTGGATGGATGTCTGGATGGTATCATAGTAGGTGAATAGTAAGACTGGATGAAGAGAATGCAAAAGAAAATTAAACCGTGCCAAAGTACCAAAGCCAAGGGTGAAGAGTAAAATAATGCTAGAAGAGCAATGCAATGATAAATAAAAAACCTTGGGAAGAATAAACAACAACTGTTTTTTCCAAGGTTTTTAATTCAAAGGTTTGAGATTGTATTTCAGAATGGAATACTCCCTTGACTCATAGTAGTTTGCAAGCACAACATATATATTGTGCATGACTATGTATATGTACCATACCCACCCATCATCAATCACCTCTCCCTGACTCTGAGGTCCACTTCCACTCCCTACCCATATCATTTTGACTGTGTCAGCCATGGGTGGCCTATCAGCTGTATGGTTAACTACTTACAATCAAACAACAGTGACGTTATGCCGTATATCATCATCATTCATATCAATAATATATCATGTGCATTGTTGTAGTAGTCAGGGTGAAAGTAAAATTGAGCATTTGCCATTGATTTAACAGAGTATGGCCGTAATGGAAAAATAGATAATTGTGTAGTACAATTGCCTCACCTGCAGGCAGTAGTAAAGTAACGTGAGTCTGTGACGCAAGTATGTCTGTCTAGGGCACAAGCTGACTGAGCTGGCATGCCTAAGAGATTAATTGTGCTAAACAAGAGAGAGAAGAAGAATACTTGTCTACTCTATAGTGCCTAATGCCTGAAAGTCTAATCATCAATCATCACATCCAAATCTTAGGGGTCGAGGAAGTGAGGATACCACAAATGTTATGTAATGCTAGTGCTACTGTGCCACTATAATTTTAGGTGTATAATTTTGTGTTACTGTTTTACTAAAAGTATTGGTTACCATTGTCTTTTTTCTTTCTTGAAATAGCTACTCCTTCTCTACCCAATAGGCAGGAGTTAGCAGAAAGGACACAGCAACGGTAGCTGGAGGACATCCGGACCGAATATCGCCGGCTGGTTGTCCTGGCAGAGGAGGAGGAGGTTGCCCTGGCAGCTTCCTCCAATGCCCCGGGCTCCATCCAGGACCCCCGTGCCTTCGGTGGAATGGGGCCATGTTCTGGCAGCTGCCCACCGCAACTCATCATCAACCACTGCTGCCCACCCCTGTTGTTCCTGCAGGACCTTTCAGTGCCGCATACCCCTCCGGATGGAGCGCCTAGAGGCCAGGCCGGAGGAGGTCCTGGAGCGCACAAGTCAGCCTGCCCGCCACTAGACCTAAGTCTTCTTGACTCTTGCCCCTTTTCTTATCTTTTTTTTGGTAGGTGGGATGTTGGGAGTTGGGGAAACTTTAGGTGTTGTTCTTGGACATTTTGACCTCTTGAAGGGACATTTTGCAGTGGACAATCATGGACATTTAATTTACTGGACATTGGTTGGGGTTAGGGAGAGGGGTAGGTCAGGTGTTGTGGGTTTCTTCTAGTTTATTTGTTAGGGTAATACATTATTTATAGTTTTACAATACATATGATGTAAATCTTTTCTGCGGGGTTACTCTTTGACGTCGCCTTGTTTCCTCCTTTGCAGCATGGCTGCAGACAGTTTTTGAAATCTGCCTATAATGTAACATACACCAACAGATAGATGCGGTACCCTCACTTGTCCTACTACTGTCAGTCTCTCCTCCTATTCTATGCAGTCTGCAGCTAAAACCCCTCTGTAGTATGTACTCAGAAGGATGCGGATGTGTAAATGAATACATTTCCATAGTATAGACATTATTGCCTCCCCCACACTTCTTCTCTTACCTGTGATAGATGTTTAGGCGAAGCGATGGCTGCATGGTGATGATTTGGTTTCCCAAGGGGCCATGGTGGGTGGTGGTAGCATTAGTAAACAGTTGCATTTGAAAAAAAAGAAAATGAGACAGTCAGTCACCTGAGGGAGACCAGGGTATGAGTAGTAGAAGTACAGTACACAAGAAGAAGACTGCCAAACAAGAAATCATTATGATTACAAGCAATGCTAAAGTAAAATAAAACATAATGTTGGCAGGGATAGCCTCGTAAAAGTTACAAACTGAAGTTGACTTGACCTATGAAGCGGAGAAGCGTAACCTTTTCATGCTGGAAGGATGATAAATTGATGCCGGCAATTAATTATGATGGATTATCTTCCTTTGGAAAAAAATAGCTAATACTGAGCATGGGCGGCCGATCTAATGTATATGTTGCCAGTGTAGGATATATATATATATATATCAATTCTCCTTTGGCTCCTTTCGCAGGCATAGCGCTCTATGAGTTGTGCAATACCTCGGACCGAGCCCGGTCACCATTAAATCTCCACACACTTCCCCCAGAGGGAATAACAGGTCGCACTCCGGCATTTACTTTTCAAAAAAGCATTCAATGCTTTATTTCCACAGGTTGCAAATACTATATTATCTACTGGCGGCCGCCAGTAGATAGTTATAGTTAGGACCGAGTTTCCATAGGAAATCTGAAAATTCTATTTTGAATAACTTTGGCGCCGGTTGACGAATCCTCGTGAAATTTTCAAAACTAATGGGGCGCTCCGCTCAGCTCCTACCCTGAAAGTCTCGGGGTGATTAGTCAAGCGGGGGCTGAGAAAAAAGGGGGGTCCCAAAACGCGTTTTCCCCATGCATTTTCCCGTAGGACATTTAGTCGAAGGTACAGCCTGAATGGCTGAACAGAATTACTTGAAATTTGGCAAAGAGGTAGTCCTCAGGTCAGGGATGTGCCTTTTGCATATATGGAGTCAATCTGTTCAGTAGTTCCTGAGAAAATTGCAGTTAAAAGTACATAAATATCTAAAGGCGCGCACTGTGCGCGCACCTTAACGTGCGCGAGCGTAATTCTGATTGGTGGTTACATGTCAGTCAACGTTCGAATCGGTCAAAATCAGGAAGTGTCAGCCGCCATTCTGTGTGTTTTGTGTCTGACTGTGAAAAAGAAAGGTGGAGAACGTGAAAAGGGGGCAGGGTAGAGAGTTCCTGACCCCCTAGTCTTTGTCAGGTGGTCCCTGAAGGACCCAGAAGGGTGAAAAAAACATTTTATTTTTATAACTATAACGGGGGAATATATATATATATATATATATATATATATATATATATATATATATATATATATATATATATATATATATATAATCTACTGGCGGTCGCCAGTAGATAGTTATAGTTAGGACCGTGTTTCCATAGGAATTCCGCAACATTCTATTTGGAATAACTTTTGCGTAGATTGACGAATCCTCGCGAAATTTTAAAAATAGGTGGGGCGCTCCGCTCTGCTCCTTCCCTGAAAGTCTCGGGGGGATTCGTCAAGCGGGGGCTGAGAAAAAGGGGGGGTCCCAAAACACGTTTTCCCCATGCATTTTCCCGTAGGACTTTTAGTCCGCGCTACAGCCCGAACGGCTGAACAGAAAACCTTGAAATTTGGCAGAGGGGTAGTCCTCAGGTCAGGGATGTGCCTTTTGCAGGTCTGGTGTAAATCTGTTCAGTATTTTCTGAGAAAATAGCATTTAAAAGCAAATATATATCTGTAGGCGCGCACCGTGCGCGTACGGTAAGCGCACCCTGCCGTGCACGAGCGCAATTCTGATTGGTTGTTAGATCTTAGTAAACATTCGAATCGGTCGAAACCAGGAAGTGTCGGCCGCCATTTTGTCTCTCGCAGTCCGAGGGAGGTGAAAAATAAAGGTGGAGAACATGAAAAGGGGGCAGGGTGGACAGTTCCTGACCCCCTAGCCATTGTCAGGGGGTCCCCAAGGGCCATAAATGTTTTTAATATATTTACGAAAAATCGCGGAGTGCGCTTACCGTGCGCGCACGGTAGAAACGTGAAAATTACGCGAACGGCGTAACGTGGGCGCGTGGTGCGCGCACGGTACGCGCACGGTGAAAAACCTTAAAAAAAATAAAAAATAAATAATAAATACATAACTTAGCATTTAAAAAACCGTACAAATTCACTGAAAAAAACCATAGGTTTCACACACGTTATAGTTAGGAATTAGCATTTAAAAAACCTTGCAAATTCACTTAAAAGACCATAGGTTTCACACATGTTATAGTTAGCTGGACATTTCCCTCGTAAAAAACCAATGAAATTCCCCCGTTATAGTTAGTAAAGGGAACTATAACTCACGCGACCGCAATCCACTGCTGATGACGTCAGATATTACATCACTGATGACATATGTGTCTTTCTGTAAAATAAATATTTATTAAATATGTATAGCTAAAAGTTAAAGCAAAGAAAAATGGGTAAATAAGTGAATAAATACAGTGATGCAACATCTGACGTCATCCGTAGTGGATTGCGGTCGTGTGAGTTATAGTTCCCTTTACTAACTATAACGCGGGAATTTCATTGGTTTTTTACGAGGGAAATGTCCAGCTAACTATAACATGTGTGAAACCTATGGTTTTTTAAGTGAATTTGCAAGGTTTTTTAAATGCTAATTCCTAACTATAACGTGTGTGAAACCTATAGTTTTTTCAGTGAATATATATATATATATTCACTTAAAAAACCATAGGTTTCACACATGTTATAGTTAGGTGGTTATTTCACTCGTAAAAAACCATTGAAATTCCCCCGTTATAGTTAGTTCAGATAACTGTAACTCGCGCGCCCGCAATGCACTGCTGATGACGTCACATATTACATCATTCATGACATGGTCAGTGGCATCACTCATGACATCACTGATGACATCATCCTTGTGATAGAGTGGCGGTCGTGCGAGTTATAGTTAGCTGAACTAACTATAACTGGGGAATTTCAATGGTTTTTTACGAGTGAAAAATCAACAAAACTATAACATGTGTGAAACCTATGGTTTTTTAAGTGAATTTGCAAGGTCTTTTAAATGCTAATTCCTAACTATAACGTGTGTCAAACCTATGATTTTTTCAGTGAATTTGTACGGTTTTTTAAATGCTAAGTAATGTATGTATTATTTTTTTTTATATATATTTATTTTCAATAAACTGCGTTTTAATAAAACATTTTTTTTTTTTGGTTTTTCACCGTGCGCGCACAAGGCACCCCCGCGATTTAAAAAAAAAAAATTTAAATGTTTTTTTCTGCCTTCGCGATCCTTCAGGGACCCCCTGACAAAGGTTAGGGGGTCAGGAACTCTCTACCCTGCCCCCTTTTCACGTTCGCCACCTTCCTTCTTCACTCTCGCACTTAAAACAAACAAAATGGCCGCCGACACTTCCTGATTTCGACCAATTCGAACGTTGACTAACTTGTAACCACCAATCAGAATTACGCTCGCGCACGTTAGGGTGCTCACACAGTGCTCGCACGGTGTGCGGCAATAGATATGTATGTGCTTTTAACCGCAATTTTCTCAGGAACTACTGAACAGATTGACTCCATATATGCAAAAGGCACATCCCTGACCTGAGGACTACCTCTCTGCCAAATTTCAAGTAATTCTGTTCAGCCATTAGCAGACAGTGTGCCTTCTGCCTGAAAGAAATGCAAATGGGGCCTACTAGTTAATCTGAAAATGAAAAAAGGTAACATCTGCAAATGTAAAGGATGCTTGGGAGTTAGTACTTGTACTGGCTTTAATTGATCAAAGGTTTGTGATGGCAAAGACATTCTTTTTGAGTGGTGGTGCAACAAGTGAGCTGTGCAGTGAGTGTTTTTAAATGACATGGTGTTGAAAGGACAGTAATGTAAAACAATTAATTACATGCAGTCTCAGAATTATTAAAATATACATTTTGGAAACACCATTTTATCTTAACCTTTTAAGCATTTTGTAGCAGTATATCTTCTACTGTGTGTACTGCAAGTTTAAAATAGTGAATTACATATTCACAGTGCTTTCTGTCACAGACTGTGACCTTGTGGCACTGAAAATACACATACACAAGTAACTATTCTCCACTGCATCTTTGGCTCTCTGGTTACACACAGACCTCTCCAGTGTAATAACTAATAGACTTTCATAATGTACTACAGTGCATTGACCGCTATCATTTAAGTTGGAAGTTATTTTATATGCAGCTACCTGACAATAACGCTTTCATAATATTTTGGCTTTTTTGGACACACCTTTTGTATAATTCTGAACTCACATATTTAAAAGTGCCTGCATACGTGATAATGAAGAAAATTTAGTTTTGGTAAACTAAAATATTTGCCTGAGATCACACAATTTAAGTGGGGTAGCCTTGATTTATTAATATGTTCTAGTTTGGCTTTGTACAAATTCACCACTGAGTATCTATTTGTCTTACATTATGTAAAGGCTTTGTTTTTAACCTCTTTGTATAGTTTTTATACACCAAAATCGACCCAAAGTAATTTACCGCTTTCATGAGCACCAGTTACATTACACAAGGTCACATTTATTTTTTATATGCACATGTGAAATTAACTGATTTGCACAGAAATGCAGACAATTCACCTGAAAATTAAATCTGGTTTCCAGGTTCCTAAATAGGCAGCTCTGGCCGTAACATCACATCCTGGGTGCAGAAAGGGTGGCGGGCTGAAGCCAGTATCAGAACTCTGGGCCTGATTCAGAAAGGGCCTCCCCACTCATGGCGTACACCGTGCAGTCGTGGGGGAGTCTCCACACTCAGGGAGGAATCTCCGCAATGAGAATTCTCGTTTCAGATATTCCACCGAGTGCTGAGAGTCCCCTACGCATGCAGGACCTCTACCACGAGTGCGGAGGCCCTTTTTGAGTCAGGCCCAATATTTTTCGGCCATTTATCACAGAAATATTGTTGAAAATTGCATCAAAACACAACAATTTTAAAAATGTTTCTTGGGGGAGAACACCCCCAACACTCCCCTCATAAACATTGGCCTCGCTCATGCTACAGTTCATTCACTGGTCACCACTTGCAAATTCCACCAGCAGCCACTGGGTTTAGGATTCAGGAATTGGAATGGAACTGTGTAATTATAAAGATACGATGGTCCGCGACTGCGATACTAGTCTACTACTAGTCAATCTGATTTAGGATAGTTCAATGTTATTGCAATTGCCATTTCCTGTCTAAAAAATCTTTTTAGTGCGATTATTTAATAATTATTTATTTAACAACAATCATTTTTTGTCTCTTTAATTATGTCTTACATGATCAGCATCCAGGGACAAAAGAAGTAGGCTGGGTCTGCTGAGGTGGTTGCTGGGAGCTGGAGGAGCGTCCTAGAGGCATGAAGTGGCCTCAGGAGCAGAGGGCTCTGCTGGCCCCAGTAAGTCCTCCTGGTGTTATATTAATATATATTTCCCTAACTTTTACCGCTCTAATATTTCCATTTCCTAATTTTTATTTTTCCCAAATCCTCTTCGATCTATCTGTTTCTAAATTCTTGTTTTTGCTCCATTACCTACTAACATTGTTTCTAGTGTCTGTTCTTTTTTTTTACATCAATTCAAACTGCCTATGACTCGGTATTAGTCTGTTTGTAGCTTGCTTTCTTCTCGTTTTCCAGTCAGCTTTTCCTCTCCCCTTATATATTTTGTTTACTGCCTGGTGGTGGTACTGTAAGATTAAGAGAACCCACTGGTCCTACTACTAGTACTAGTAGTAGTAAGGACTCCTTTCAAAATGTCTACTCTACTATAGTATCCAATATGTAGATAGTGATGTGTGTGGTGTATGTATTATTATGTATTTTCATTCTTGCCAATGAAAAAAATACATTAGGGAGGCATATATGGCATCTAAAAAATGTGAAATGTTTTTTCCAGGCATACCGACAACCAGTGCTGGGGCCACGCCACTCTGGAGAGAGCAGATGCCGCAGCTGCAGGGGTTGAGCTTGCAGCAGTGGTGGGCGGTGGTAAGTCATATTCCATACTTATTGAGAAAGATTAATACACTTGCTGCAAGGGTGTATACTCAGTACACTGTACTGCTGCTGAGACTAAGTTGCTGTGAACACTGAACAGTTGAAGAAGACACCCTTTACTTAACATTAGCATTAGCGGGTTTGAGTAACTATTAAACTGTATGGGTGAAAGGGATCCTCTGGGGGTTTCATAGGTCAAACTCACAGGCAAGCAAGGACTCATTGGTTGTGGTTAAATGACAAATGTATGTTGTTGGTGAAAGGTTTATGATAGCCATGTTTGGATGGATCCATTGGATGGATGTCTGGATGGTATCATAGTAGGTGAATAGTAAGACTGGATGAAGAGAATGCAAAAGAAAATTAAACCGTGCCAAAGTACCAAAGCCAAGGGTGAAGAGTAAAATAATGCTAGAAGAGCAATGCAATGATAAATAAAAAAAACCTGTTTTTTCCAAGGTTTTTAATTCAAAGGTTTGAGATTGTATTTCAGAATGGAATACTCCCTTGACTCATAGTAGTTTGCAAGCACAACATATATATTTTGCATGACTATGTATATGTACCATACCCACCCATCATCAATCACCTCTCCCTGACTCTGAGGTCCACTTCCACTCCCTACCCATATCATTTTGACTGTGTCAGCCATGGGTGGCCTATCAGCTGTATGGTTAACTACTTACAATCAAACAACAGTGACGTTATGCCGTATATCATCATCATTCATATCAAGAATATATCATGTGCATTGTTGTAGTAGTCAGGGTGAAAGTAAAATTGAGCATTTGCCATTGATTTAACAGAGTATGGCCGTAATGGAAAAATAGATAATTGTGTAGTACAATTGCCTCACCTGCAGGCAGTAGTAAAGTAACGTGAGTCTGTGACGCAAGTATGTCTGTCTAGGGCACAAGCTGACTGAGCTGGCATGCCTAAGAGATTAATTGTGCTAAACAAGAGAGAGAAGAAGAATACTTGTCTACTCTATAGTGCCTAATGCCTGAAAGTCTAATCATCAATCATCACATCCAAATCTTAGGGGTCGAGGAAGTGAGGATACCACAAATGTTATGTAATGCTAGTGCTACTGTGCCACTATAATTTTAGGTGTATAATTTTGTGTTACTGTTTTATTAAACGTATTGGTTACAATTGTCTTTTTTCTTTCTTGAAATAGCTACTCCTTCTCTACCCAATAGGCAGGAGTTAGCAGAAAGGACACAGCAACGGAAGCTGGAGGACATCCGGACCGAATATCGCCGGCTGGTTGTCCTGGCAGAGGAGGAGGAGTTTGCCCTGGCAGCTTCCTCCAATGCCCCGGGCTCCATCCAGGACCCCCGTGCCTTCGGTGGAATGGGGCCATGTTCTGGCAGCTGCCCACCGCAACTCATCATCAACCACTGCTGCCCACCCCTGTTGTTCCTGCAGGACCTTTCAGTGCCGCATACCCCTCCGGATGGAGCGCCTATATTCCCCCGTTATAGTTAGTTCAGATAACTATAACTCGCGCGCCCGCAATGCACTGCTGATGACGTCACATATTACATCATTCATGACATGGTCAGTGGCATCACTCATGACATCACTGATGACATCATCCTTGTGATAGAGTGGCGGTCGCGCGAGTTATAGTTAGCTGAACTAACTATAACTGGGGAATTTCAATGGTTTATTACGAGTGAAATATCCACCAAACTATAACATGTGTGAAACCTATGGTTTTTTAAGTGAATTTGCAAGGTCTTTTAAATGCTAATTCCTAACTATAACGTGTGTCAAACCTATGATTTTGTCAGTGAATTTGTACGGTTTTTTAAATGCTAAGTAATGTATGTATTATTTTTTTTTATATATATTTATTTTCAATAAACTGCGTTTTAATAAAACATTTTTTTTTTTGGGGTTTTTCACCGTGCGCGCACGGGGCACCCCTGCGATTTAAAAAAAAAAATGTATATGTTTTTTTCTGCCTTCGGGGTCCTTCAGGGACCCCCTGACAAAGGTTAGGGGGTCAGGAACTCTCTACCCTGCCCCCTTTTCACGTTCGCCACCTTCCTTCTTCACTCTCGCACTTAAAACAAACAAAATGGCGGCCGACAATTCCTGATTTCGACTGATTCGAACGTTGACTAACATGTAACCACCAATCAGAATTACGCTCGCGCACGTTAGGGTGCTCACACAGTGCTCGCACGGTGTGCGGCAATAGATATGTATGTGCTTTTAACCGCAATTTTCTCACGAACTACTGAACAGATTGACTCCATATATGCAAAAGGCACATCCCTGACCTGAGGACTACCTCTCTGCCAAATTTCAAGTAATTTTGTTCAGCCATTCGGGCTGTACCTTCGACTAAAGGTCCTATGGGAAAATGCATGGGGAAAATGCGTTTTGGGATGCCCCTTTTTTCTCGGCCCCCGCTTGACGAATCCCCAAGAGACTTTCAGGGTAGGAGCTGAGCGGAGCGCCCCATTAGTTTTGAAAATTTCGCGAAGATTCGTCAACCGGCGCCAAAGTTATTCAAAATAGAATTTTCAGATTTCCTATGGAAACACGGTCCTCACTATTACTATCTACTGGCGACCGCCAGTAGATAATATATATATATATATATATATATATATATATATATATATATATATATATATATATATATATATATATGAGTAGATCCGTAAAGCTGCTGCGAACGCCACTCCACACCGTCACAGCATAAACGGACACGGACCAAAGTTCAGTGCTGAATATTTTATTTTGTGCCTTTCTGCCGCCATAACGTTTCGGCTCCTCCGAGCCTTGATCACATGACAACATGAACCAATTAAGAGTTGACTTATAAAGTGACTGTGCAAATGTTCAAAACATCACGTGACTGCTTGCTAATAGATATAGACAACAGACTTGACATATATAACTGTGCAAAATAACGCAATTGAAGGTAGTTGACGCATGGCAATTAGAATTATAAATAATTTAAAAACCTGAATTGGTGAATACATCGAATAAATAAATTATTTAAAATCAATGTATATACAAATAGCAAACAGTTATATCAAGAATAAATAAAATATTCTCTCTATTGTGTAGAATATCGCTGTTGCAAATGCTTAGCGCAACCACCTGAGTATATCCTAAAGGCATAGTGGTATCTACAAGTCTCTACTCATCTACGTATGACAGTTATTTCACAGTTATATTATAAGGATACATGGCTGAGGCAAAAGGACAACTGGAGGATCATGAGATAAAATCTTATCAGAATCCACGTCTAGTATAAGTTTAATGACAGTGTCCTAATTTAAAATTTATATCTGTAATATGGCCACAAAATATCCCTTCCCATGTGAAAACTTCAAAGGAACATATTTGCAGATACCATCGCAACAGCCTTGTTTCATCATCTTTGTACCTAAATTGTCATTCACGGGATGAATCCCTGACGGTAACGCTGTAAGTGGGTCTGCTTAGAATGTCATATATATGTAGTCACGTTAGAGATTGGTGTAAATGTGCAAAATGTGATGTGCAAATATATAAAGTGCATCCGTGAAATGTAAAAAAGTCAGAATATTTGAAAATGTGATAAAATAGCAAAGTTAATACTAATGTCACATAATAGGGGGAATACTCCAAACTAAATAATCTCTCGATTGCGTTAAAGGACATTGCCCTGCCAATCTGGTGACTAGAGACGGGTTCAAAGTAGACAAAATGTAAAAACATGTAAAAGATTCGTGTACAATACGTTAAAACCAAATAAGGGGCATAAGGAGATCAGTTTATCCACTCAACTGTCACTGTCTAGTTGTAGACAGTGGGTCATTATCTATAATCATTGTTATTGTATTCAGTAGTCCCCATTATTTGAGAAGACTGATAGATGTTATCATTGTGGATAATTGCTATATGGTGAGGGCCCTCACCAATGTATGCAGTACTATTGCGAGTGAGAACAAGAGAATTTAATGTCTAAGAGTGCCTAGTGTTTACTGGGTTCTGGTGTGACTTAATTGTTGAACACAGGTAAGTTCGAGTGGCACCCTGAAAGTGGACTGGCAGCAAAATCGGGGGAACAATCGAATACATGCATCTGAGAGAATCAAATTGTCTTCACTTAGAAAATTGAGTTGTTTATAGAGAAATAAAAATATGAATATATATATAGATATGCGAATTTGAAGGACCGTGAGATATCTTTGGGCCCTATCTAAGTGAGTGTAAATGTGTAGTGAAGGTACAACTGCCTGCCTAATGTTGGAATGCAATCAAGGTAGGCTAGTGTAAAGATCCTCTGTGATGTTCAATCCCCCAGGATGTTTTGAATCGAGTCGTAAAATGTATCGTGTTTCAAGTTGGCGGAGTCTGTGTTCTCTATCTCCTCCGCGTCTGCTTGCCGTCACTGCATCTATAACATAAAATTTTAAGCCCTTGTTGTCACTGTGGTGATACTCCTTAAAATGTCTGGCCACTGGATAAGTATTGTCCTCATTGGTTATAGCCCTGAGGTGTTGTAAAATGCGCTTGTGTACGGCAAGTTTCGTACTGCCAACATATCTAAGTTGGCAGGGGCATTGTAAAACGTATATGGCGAATTCTGTTTTGCATGTTAAAACCTTGTCGATGGGATGTTCCCTGTCGCTAAAGCCATCTTTGTATGTTTTCATATTGGAATCATGGCTGCAAGATTTGCAGGTTTTACATTTATAGAATCCGCTATTAGTCTGGAGCCATGTAGTTCTTTCAATTGTTTCGGGACTGGTATTGACCAAACGGTCCTTCATGGAGGGGGCCCTGCTGAAGGTGATAGATGCTTTAGGTGGAAGCGTAGGGCCAATGATGGGATCACTGAGAATAATAGGCCAGTTTCGATTGATGATTCTGTATAGGTCTGAGTGTTGTCTATTGTACCCTGTTATAATCCTTTCAGGGTAGGAGCTGAGCGGAGCGCCCCATTAGTTTTGAAAATTTCGCGAAGATTCGTCAACCGGCGCCAAAGTTATTCAAAATAGAATTTTCAGATTTCCTATGGAAACACGGTCCTCACTATTACTATCTACTGGCGACCGCCAGTAGATAATATATATATATATATATATATATATATATATATATATATATATATATATATATATATGTAAACAATGTGCCTTGCGCATAGGAGGTCACTCGACATCGCCTTAGTAAAATGGCGATGTCGAGTGACCTCCTATGCGCAAGGCACATTGTTTACAAAATTTTACACGGCAGCCAGCTGTGGGGAGGAGCACCATCGCAGGCTGGGGAGAAAGTAAACCAGCCTACTAGACTGCGGTTTGGGACTTCCTTAAACTTGAACAGTACACCGCAATATGCTAATTAAGCCTGTGGTCTTGGTCTCATTACCTACGAAGGTTCATAATGTTTTTTAAATTGCAAGCAAGATTAATGACCTTACTAAAGGATGTACTTTTATCGCACCACAGGACTCAATGTTCCATAAGGCAACCGTCTACGCCCACTGGGGGCGTGCATACCAACAGATGAATAAAATCAAGGAAAGTGAAATGTGGTGTGCTTTTCATTACTTGCCTGCTGCCCATGAAGAAGGGATTTGACATCCCGAAACGCATCGGCACCAAACTATTAAAGATGGATTGAGTAAGCAGGCTGCATTTTACTAAGGCGATGTCGAGGGACCTCCAATGTGCAAGGCACATTGTTTACAAAATTTTACACGGCAGCCAGCTGTGGGGAGGAGCACCATTGCAGGCTGGGGAGAAAGTAAACCAGCCTATGAGACTGCAGTTTGGGACTTCCTTAAACTTGAACAGTACACCGCAATATGCTAATGAAGCCTGTGGTCTTGGTCTCATTACCTACGAAGGTTCATAATGTTTTTTAAATTGCAAGCAAGATTAATGACCTTACTAAAGGATGTACTTTTATCGCACCACAGGATTCAATGTTCCATAAGGCAACCGTCTACGCCCACTGGGGGCGTGCACACCAACAGATGAATAAAATCAAGGAAAGTGAAACGTGGTGCGCTTTTCATTACTTGCCTGCTGCCCATGAAGAAGGGATTTGACATCCCGAAACGCGTCGGCACCAAACTATTAAAGATGGACTGAGTAAGCAGGCTGCATTTTACTAAGGCGATGTCGAGTGACCTCCTATGCGCAAGGCACATTGTTTACAAAATTTTACACGGCAGCCAGCCGTGGGGAGGAGCATCATCGCAGGCTGGGGAGAAAGTAACCCAGCCTACGAGAATGCAGTTTGTGACTTCCTTAAACTTGAACAGTACACCGCAATATGCTAATTAAGCCTGTGGTCTTGGTCTCATTACCTACGAAGGTTCATAAGGTTTTTAAATTGCAAGCAAGATTAATGACCTTACTAAAGGATGTACTTTTATCGCACCACAGGACTCAATGTTCCATAAGGCAACCGTCTACGCCCACTGGGGGCGTGCATACCAACAGATGAATAAAATCAAGGCAAGTGAAACGTGGTGTGCTTTTCATTACTTGCCTGCTGGCCATGAAGAAGAGATTTGACATCCCGAAACGCGTCGGCACCAAACTATTAAAGATGGACTGAGTAAGCAGGCTGCATTTTACTAAGGCGATGTCGAGTGACCTCCTATGCGCAAGGCACATTGTTTACAAAATTTTACACATCAGCCAGCCGTGGGGAGGAGCACCATCGCAGGCTGGGGAGAAATTAAACCAGCCTATGAGACTGCAGTTTGGGACTTCCTTAAACTTGGACAGTACACCGCAATATGCTAATTAAGCCTGTGGTCTTGGTCTCATTACCTACGAAGGTTCATAATGTTTTTTAAATTGCAAGCAAGATTAATGACCTTACTAAAGGATGTACTTTTATCACACCACAGGACTCAATGTTCCATAAGGCAACCGTCTACGCCCACTGGGGGCGTGCATACCAACAGATGAATAAAATCAAGGAAAGTGAAACGTGGTGCGCTTTTCCTTACTTGCCTGCTGCCCATGAAGAAGGGATTTGACATCCCGAAACGCGTCGGCACCAAACTTTTAAAGATGGACTGAGTAAGCAGGCTGCATTTTACTAAGGCGATGTCGAGTGACCTCCTATGCGCAAGGCACATTGTTTACAAAAGTTTACACGGCAGCCAGCCGTGGGGAGGAGCACCATCGCAGGCTGGGGAGAAAGTAAACCAGCCTACGAGACTGCAGTTTGGGACTTCCTTAAACTTGAACAGTACACCGCAATATGCTAATTAAGCCTGTGGTCTTGGTCTCATTACCTACGAAGGTTCATAATGTTTTTTAAATTGCAAGCAAGATTAATGACCTTACTAAAGGATGTACTTTTATCGCACCACAGGACTCAATGTTCCATAAGGCAACCATCTACGCCCACTGGGGGCGTGCATACCAACAGATGAATAAAATCAAGGAAAGTGAAACGTGGTGCGCTTTTCATTACTTGCCTGCTGCCCATGAAGAAGGGATTTATCAGCCCGAAACGCGTCGGCACCAAACTATTAAAGATGGACTGAGTAAGCAGGCTTCATTTTACTAAGGCGATGTTGAGTGACCTCCTATGCGCAAGGCACATTGTTTACAAAACATATATTATATATATATATATATATATTCACTTAAAAAACCATAGGTTTCACACATGTTATAGTTAGCTGGGCATTTTCCTCGTGAAAAACCAATGAAATTCCCCCGTTATAGTTAGTGCAGGCAACTATAACTCACGCGACCGTAATCCGCTGCTGATGACGTCAGATATTACATCACTGTATTTACACATTTATATACCCATGTCTTCTTCCTTTTTTTTTTAGCTATACATATATATATATATTTTTTTTTTCAGAAAGACACATATGTCATCAGTGATGTAATATCTGACATCATCAGCAGCGGATTACGGTCGCGTGAGTTATAGTTGCCTGCACTAACTATAACGGGGGAATTTCATTGGTTTTTCACGAGGAAAATGCCCAGCTAACTATAACATGTGTGAAACCTATGGTTTTTTAAGTGAATTTGCAAGGTTTTTTAAATGCTAATTCCTAACTATAACGTGTGTGAAACCTATGGTTTTTTCAGTGAATTTGTACGGTTTTTTAACTGCTAAGTTACTTTACGCCGTTCGTGCCGTGCGCGCACGGTGCGCGCACGGAGGGCACACGGTGCGCTTTGCGCACCGCGCGCCCACTTCACGCAGTTCATTCCGTGCGCGCACTTTACGCAGTTAGTGCCATGCACGCACGGTGCACTTTGCGCACCGTGCACGCACGGTGGGCACGCAGTGCGCTACGCGCACCGCGCGCCCACGTTACGCTTAATGGGCCATGTACGTATGGTGCGCTTCGCGCACCGTCCGCACAAGGAGGACACATGATACGCTTTGTTGTTAAGGGTTTAGGCATAAACTGTTCAATACTGATAAGCCATGCTCGCACATTGCACTGCGCGCAGCATCCGCACACGGGGGGACTGACATTTGAATTTTTTTTAAAAGCATTTACACCGTGCGCGCACGCTGCGCGAACAACGCGGAATTTTTTTCATTCCTATAGTGCGCGCACGCTTCGGGCACTCGGCGATTTACCGAAAAAAATTTAATTTTTTTAATTGCCCTTGGGGGACCTCCTGGGACCCCTTGTCCCCTGCTAGGGGGTCAGGAACTGTCCAGCGTGCCCCCTTTACATGTTTTTCTCCTTTGTGTTTCACCCCCCTCTCAGTGCGAGAGACAAAATGGCGGCCGACACTTCCTGGTTTCGACCGGTTCGAATGTTTACTAAGATGTAACAACCAATCAGAAGTACGCTCGCGGGCGGCCGAGTGCGCGCACCCTGCGCGCATGCTGCGCGCGTATAGATATATATATTGATTTAAATGCTATTTTCTCAGAAAATACTGAACAGATTTACACCAAACCTGCAAAAGGCACCAAACGGACCTTATGGCTACCTCTCTGCCAAATTTCACGTAATTCTGTTCAGCCGTTCGAGCTGTAGCTGCGACTAAAGTCCCTATGGAAAAATCCATGGGGAAAACGTGTTTTGGGACCCCCCCTTTTTCTCGGCCCCCGCTTGACGAATCACCCCGAGACTTTCAGGGTAGGAGCGGAGCGGAGCGCCCCATTAGTTTTGAAAATTTCGCGAAGATTCGTCAATCGGCGCCAAAGTTATTCAAAATAGAATTTTGAGATTTCCCATGGAAACTCGGTCCTAACTATAACTATCTACTTGCGACCACCAGTAGATAATATATATATATATATATATATATATATATATATATATATATATATAACAGCTCCAAAAAGCAGGCCCAGCACTCACGGGACTCAAGTTGATTTTATTGCGAGCAAATGCATTTCGGCTTTCGCCTTCCTCAGTGCTCATGTTCAAAAGCGCCATCAAACCACATGATGTGGTTTGATGGCGCTTTTGAACATGAGCACTGAGAAAGGCGAAAGCCGAAATGCATTTGCTCGCAATAAAATCAACTTGAGTCCCGTGAGTGCTGGGCCTGCTTTTTGGAGCTGTTATATGAAACGTGACTCACCCTTCACGTCTGCAGGAGAGAGCACCCGTCCTGAGTTCTGCAGCAAAGGGTGAACTTGGAGCCTTGATTCAAATTACTGCAAGAACCGCCGTGATTGAGATGGAATGTAATGCTACCGACCAGCATGGTTGTCAGTTATTTAACTGGTGGTCTGCAGTCATACATACTGGAACCTGTGGAAACATATGCCATTTCGCATCACGGCTGTGGCGAGGGACAGAGAAAATGTCAAAATGACACAAACCAGCGTGGGGAATAACAGCGCGGTACTTTTAAAAGGAACTGGCAACTGGCAGCATACTGAAAGGTACTTTGAAAAAAGGAAAAATGTTTCGTTTTTTCTATATGCAATAGTGAAATCCTGTATTGTTTATCAGAGACTTTATGAACTTGATGTCTTTAAAAAACGAAGTCAGTACCATTTGAATTTAAGATGCACACTAAGATATGGCTGCCAAAATAACGCCAATCAAAGTATGAACTGTGCCAGTCCTTTGTTGCTGTCAATTCATCTGAGCACCCCCAATGAAATCACCTGAAAAGTATTTAAACCTGCAATTCTGTCATGTGGTTTGATGGCGCTTTTGAACATGAGCACTGAGGAAGGCGAAAGCCGAAATGCATTTGCTCGCAATAAAATCAACTTGAGTCCCGTGAGTGCTGGGCCTGCTTTTTGGAGCTGTTATATGAAACGTGACTCACCCTTCACGTCTGCAGGAAAGAGCACCCGTCCTGAGTTCTGCAGCAAAGGGTGAACTTGGAGCCTTGATTTAAATTACTGCAAGAACCGCCGTGATTGAGATGGAATGTAATGCTACTGACCAGCATGGTTGTCAGTTATTTAACTGGTGGTCTGCAGTCATACATACTGCAACCTGTGGAAACATATGCCATTTCGCATCACGGCTGTGGCGAGGGACAGAGAAAATGTCAAAATGACACAAACCAGCGTGGGGAATAACAGCGCGGTACTTTTTTTAAGGAACTGGCAACTGGCAGCATACTGAAAGGTACTTTGAAAAAAGGAAAAATGTTTCGTTTTTTCTATATGCAATAGTGAAATCCTGTATTGTTTATCAGAGACTTTATGAACTTGATGTCTTTAAAAAACGAAGTCAGTACCATTTGAATTTAAGATGCACACTAAGATATGGCTGCCAAAGTAACGCCAATCAAAGTATGAACTGTGCCAGTCCTTTGTTGCTGTCAATTCATCTGAGCACCCCCAATGAAATCACCTGAAAAGTATTTAAACCTGCAATTCTGTCATGTGGTTTGATGGCGCTTTTGAACATGAGCACTGAGGAAGGCGAAAGCCAAAATGCATTTGCTCGCAATAAAATCAACTTGAGTCCCGTGAGTGCTGGGCCTGCTTTTTGGAGCTGTTATATGAAACGTGACTCACCCTTCACGTCTGCAGGAGAGAGCACCCGTTCTGAGTTCTGCAGCAAAGGGTGAACTTGGAGCCTTGCTTTAAATTACTGCAAGAACCGCCGTGATTGAGATGGAATGTAATGCTACCGACCAGCATGGTTGTCAGTTATTTAACTGGTGGTCTGCAGTCCTACATACTGCAACCTGTGGAAACATATGCCATTTCGCATCACGGCTGTGGCGAGGGACAGAGAAAATGTCAAAATGACACAAACCAGCGTGGGGAATAACAGCGCGGTACTTTTAAAAGGAACTGGCAACTGGCAGCATACTGAAAGGTACTTTGAAAAAAGGAAAAATGTTTCGTTTTTTCTATATGCAATAGTGAAATCCTGTATTGTTTATCAGAGACTTTATGAACTTGATGTCTTTAAAAAACGAAGTCAGTACCATTTGAATTTAAGATGCACACTAAGATATGGCTGCCAAAATAACGCCAATCAAAGTATGAACTGTGCCAGTCCTTTGTTGCTGTCAATTCATCTGAGCACCCCCAATGAAATCACCTGAAAAGTATTTAAACCTGCAATTCTGTCATGTGGTTTGATGGCGCTTTTGAACATGAGCACTGAGGAAGGCGAAAGCCGAAATGCATTTGCTCGCAATAAAATCAACTTGAGTCCCGTGAGTGCTGGGCCTGCTTTTTGGAGCTGTTATATGAAACGTGACTCACCCTTCACGTCTGCAGGAAAGAGCACCCGTCCTGAGTTCTGCAGCAAAGGGTGAACTTGGAGCCTTGATTTAAATTACTGCAAGAACCGCCGTGATTGAGATGGAATGTAATGCTACTGACCAGCATGGTTGTCAGTTATTTAACTGGTGGTCTGCAGTCATACATACTGCAACCTGTGGAAACATATGCCATTTCGCATCACGGCTGTGGCGAGGGACAGAGAAAATGTCAAAATGACACAAACCAGCGTGGGGAATAACAGTGCGGTACTTTTAAAAGGAACTGGCAACTGGCAGCATACTGAAAGGTACTTTGAAAAAAGGAAAAATGTTTCGTTTTTTCTATATGCAATAGTGAAATCCTGTATTGTTTATCAGAGACTTTATGAACTTGATGTCTTTAAAAAACGAAGTCAGTACCATTTGAATTTAAGATGCACACTAAGATATGGCTGCCAAAGTAACGCCAATCAAAGTATGAACTGTGCCAGTCCTTTGTTGCTGTCAATTCATCTGAGCACCCCAATGAAATCACCTGAAAAGTATTTAAACCTGCAATTCTGTCATGTGGTTTGATGGCGCTTTTGAACATGAGCACTGAGGAAGGCGAAAGCCAAAATGCATTTGCTCGCAATAAAATCAACTTGAGTCCCGTGAGTGCTGGGCCTGCTTTTTGGAGCTGTTATATGAAACGTGACTCACCCTTCACGTCTGCAGGAGAGAGCACCCGTTCTGAGTTCTGCAGCAAAGGGTGAACTTGGAGCCTTGATTTAAATTACTGCAAGAACCGCCGTGATTGAGATGGAATGTAATGCTACCGACCAGCATGGTTGTCAGTTATTTAACTGGTGGTCTGCAGTCATACATACTGCAACCTGTGGAAACATATGCCATTTCGCATCACGGCTGTGGCGAGGGACAGAGAAAATGTCAAAATGACACAAACCAGCGTGGGGAATAACAGCGCGGTACTTTTAAAAGGAACTGGCAACTGGCAGCATACTGAAAGGTACTTTGAAAAAAGGAAAAATGTTTTGTTTTTTTCTATATGCAATAGTGAAATCCTGTATTGTTTATCAGAGACTTTATGAACTTGATGTCTTTAAAAAACGAAGTCAGTACCATTTGAATTTAAGATGCACACTAAGATATGGCTGCCAAAGTAATGCAAATCAAAGTATGAACTGTGCCAGTCCTTTGTTGCTGTCAATTCATCTGAGCACCCCCAATGAAATCACCTGAAAAGTATTTAAACCTGCAATTCTGTCATGTGGTTTGATGGCGCTTTTGAACATGAGCACTGAGGAAGGCGAAAGCCGAAATGCATTTGCTCGCAATAAAAGTCCTGTGAGTGCTGGGCCTGCTTTTTGGAGCTGTTATATGAAACGTGACTCACCCTTCACGTCTGCAGGAGAGAGCACCCGTCCTGAGTTCTGCAGCAAAGGGTGAACTTGGAGCCTTGATTTAAATTACTGCAAGAACCGCCGTGATTGAGATGGAATGTAATGCTACCGACCAGCATGGTTGTCAGTTATTTAACTGGTGGTCTGCAGTCATACATACTGCAACCTGTGGAAACATATGCCATTTCGCATCACGGCTGTGGCGAGGGACAGAGAAAATGTCAAAATGACACAAACCAGCGTGGGGAATAACAGCGCGGTACTTTTAAAAGGAACTGGCAACTGGCAGCATACTGAAAGGTACTTTGAAAAAAGGAAAAATGTTTCGTTTTTTCTATATGCAATAGTGAAATCCTGTATTGTTTATCAGAGACTTTATGAACTTGATGTCTTTAAAAAACGAAGTCAGTACCATTTGAATTTAAGATGCACACTAAGATATGGCTGCCAAAGTAACGCCAATCAAAGTATGAACTGTGCCAGTCCTTTGTTGCTGTCAATTCATCTGAGCACCCCCAATGAAATCACCTGAAAAGTATTTAAACCTGCAATTCTGTCATGTGGTTTGATGGCGCTTTTGAACATGAGCACTGAGGAAGGCGAAAGCCGAAATGCATTTGCTCGCAATAAAATCAACTTGAGTCCCGTGAGTGCTGGGCCTGCTTTTTGGAGCTGTTATATGAAACGTGACTCACCCTTCACGTCTGCAGGAGAGAGCACCCGTCCTGAGTTCTGCAGCAAAGGGTGAACTTGGAGCCTTGATATATATATATATATATATATATATATATATATATATATATATACATATTATCTACTGGCGGCCGCCAGTAGATAGTTATAGTTAGGACCGAGTTCCCATAGGAAATCTGAAAATTCTATTTTGAATAACTTTGGCGCCGGTTGACTTATCTTCGTGAAATTTTCAAAACTAATGGGGCGCTCTGCTCAGCTCCTACCCTAAAAGTCTCGGGGTGATTCGTCAAGCAGGGCCTGAGAAAAAAGGGGGGTCCCAAAATGCGTTATCCCCATGCATTTTCCCATAGGACCTTTAGTCGAAGGTACAGACCAAACGGCTGAACAGAATTACTCGAAATTTGGCAAAGAGGTAGTCCTTAGGTCAGGCATGTGCCTTTTGCTTAAATGGTGTAAATCTGTTCAGTAGTTCCTGAGAAAATCAAAAGTAAAATTACATATATATCTGGGCGGAGCCTAACCACACATCTCATCGTGAGATCTGATTGTCTGTCAGCACTTCATCCAAGAAGTGTTGGCAGCCATCTTGGGACCAATATACATGATAGCACCTCATTAAAAACCATTGCAGTTAATAGAAGGTTTTAAGACTTTAGTTACATTATAAATCATTTGTTGATGGTAACATACTTATTTTAGGAATTGTGGTGTGTTCTATGGTGATTTTACCATGTGAAAAAACCTTCTGCTGTGATATCATGAATCATGTTTGAGAGAAAACTATTTTCTCATGCTTTTCCCACAGAGGTTTGGAAGGGGATCTATAAGCTAACTGAGAGCATATTTTCTGTAAATTCACATTATCTTTCTCAGTCATGTGAGAATGAAGTCTGACATTCTCAGTAAAACATGTACATCCAACAAGGGCACAGACTTTCAGTTGATTCCTTTGTGTGCTACTGCAGCTTCCCAGAGTGTTCTAAAGAACAACTAGAGCTCTAACAGTCCTACTGATGACAAACGTATGGCACACCTGAAGCCATCTTGGTTGGAATAAAGTGGTAATTCTTAAAACATTTAATTTAAAAAGGAACAAAATGAGGGGGTTCATTTTGCCATAGAAAGTATGATTAGTATTGCAGAAAGAAAAATTAGGGCACATTTTGAGTGACGTCTCAAATCCTCTTCTATTTCATTAAAAAAGTCTGACATGCAGACTGAAACATGCACTTTCAATACCAGCAGCAGAATTCCCTGGTGAGCAGTAGCTTTACTAAAGTGATCTAATAAGCAACTAGAGTGCTAACATTCTGAATTTACGGCAAATTTGTGACACATCTGAATGCCTTCTTGATAAAATCAATGTAAAAAACTGAAAGTATTTCCTACTGAGGAGACTGTAGTAAATGAGGAAATTAGGAAACATCATAACAAATAAGTCTCCCAAAATGGCCACCAGAGACAAAAGAGCCCAAATGTAGCCCAAATATCACTCAGATGTAGCCCAAGTATAGCCCAATGATAGAATGTCCCAGAGTGTTCTAACGAACAACTAGAGCACTAACAGTCTTACTTATGACAAAAGTATGGCACACCTGAAGCCATCTTGAATGGAAAAAAGTGGTAACACTTAAAACATTTAATTTACAAAGGAACACAATGAGGGGATTAATTTTGCCATAGAAATTATGATTAGTGCTGCAAAAAGAAAAATTAGGGCACATTTTGACTTCTCAAATCCTCTTCTATGTCATAAAAACATTTCTGACATGCAGACTGAAACATGCACTTTGAATACCAGCAGCAGACTTCCCTGGTGAGCAGTAGCTTTACTACAGTGATCTAATGAGCAACTAGAGTGCTAACATTCAGAATTTATGGCAAATGTGTGACACATCTGAATGCCTTCTTGATGGAACCAAGTAAAAAACTGAAAGTATTTCCTACTGAGGAGACTGCAGTAAATGAGGAAATTAGGAAACTTCATAACAAATAAATCTCCCAAGATGGCCACCAGAGACAAAAGGGCCCAAATGTAGCCCAAATATCACCCAGATGTAGCCCAAGTATAGCCCAATGACAGAATGTCCCAGAGTGTTCTAACGAACAACTAGAGAGCTAACAGTCTTACTTATGACAAAAGTATGGCACACCTGAAGACATCTTGATTGGAATAAAGTGGTAACACTTAAAACATTTAATTTACAAAGGAACAAAATGAGGGGGTTCATTTTGCCATAGAAATTATGATTAGTTCTGCAGAAAGAAAAATTAGGGCACATTTTGACTTCTCAAATCCTCTTCTATTTCATAAACAAATTCTGATATGCAGACTGAAACATGCACTTTGAATACCAGCAGCAGACTTCTCTGGTGAGCAGTAGTTTTACTACAGTGATCTAATGAGCAACTAGAGTGCTAACATTCAGAATTTATGGCAAATGTGTGACACATCTGAATGCCTTCTTGATGGAACCAAAATAAAAAACTGAAAGTATCACCACTGAGGAGACTGCAGTAAATGAGGAAATTAGGAAACTTCATAACAAATAAATCTCCCAAGATGGCCACCAGAGACAAAAGAGCCCAAATGTAGCCCAAATATCACCCAGATGTAGCCCAAGTATAGCCTAATGACAGAATGTCCCAGAGTGTTCTTAAGAACAACTAGAGCGCTTACTGTCTTACTTATGACAAAAGTATGGCACACCTGAAGCCATCTTGATTGGGATAAACTGGTAACACTTAAAACATTTAATTTAAAAAGGAACACAATGAGGGGGTTCATTTTGCCATAGAAATTATGATTAGTGCTGAAGAAAGAAAAATTAGGGCACATTTTGAGTGACTTCTCAAATCCTCTTCTATTTCATTAAAAAAATCTGATATGCAGACTGAAACATGCACTTTTAATACCAGCAGCAGATTTCCGTGGTGAGCAGTAGCTTTACTACTGTGATCTAATGAGCAACTAGAGTGCTAACATTCAGAATTTATGGCAAATGTGTGACATATCTGAATACCTGAAAGCATTTCCTACTGAGGAGACTGCAGTAAATGAGGAAATTAGGAAACTTCATAACAAATAAATCTCTCAAGATGGCCACCAGACACAAAAGAGTCTAAATGCAGCACAAATATCACTCAGATGTAGCACACAAGTAGCCCAATGACAGAAGTGTGCAAAACACTTATTTTTTGTGTATTTGCAGTTTTATATAGTGCAGACTTGTCAGGTATTGGAATGCTTTACATGAGGATTGGTTACATCACACAAGATCAAATTCATTTTGGTTGTAGACATGGGGAGATTAAGTGATTTGACCACAATCACAGAATGTTGAGCTGAAGCAGAAACTCTAACCTGGTTCCCCAGTTGCAAAGTGTGCAGCTCTGGAAGTAACACCACATCCTCTCGCCAAGGGGCAACATTTAATCAAGTGGTCAAGTGGATAAAAAAACATAAAGATTACAAATAATTTAAAAGTTCTTTGTCGCTATTTGAAAACTCAGAAAATATGTCCTCATTTTAGTTTTTTAGAGCACTAACCATAATGTTGATGCAAATAAGACCCTCTCATATATGTAATTTCTAAAGGAAATACTCTAGGTATTACAGTTTTGATTACATCAAGATGACATCAGGCGTTCCACACTTTTGTAATAAATATAGAATGTTAGCAATCTAGTTGTTCATTGGGATACTGTTGAGAGGCAGAGGCCAGGGGCACTGACTCTGAAAATTGAAGGTAGTTAGGAGAGTGCAGAGGCAACAATTTGACCACACTGGGCAGGCAGGAAGGGCAGTGGCAGCACAACAGACTATGGAGGGCAGTGGAAAGGGGGGTTGGGGCAACAAACCAACAATACAGGACTGGCAAGAGAGGCTGTGGCAATATAATAAACCATTGTGGGCAGAAGGAAGAGGCAGTGATAGTACAACCATACATGCCAACAGACCCGTTTCAGCCAGGAAACGTCCAATGTTTTTAAGCTCAAATGAGCTTTATTTGATCTGTCTCCTGTCTACAATCTCCTCTTTTTCAATGTAACTCAAAGGGGAAAATCAATACCCCAGTTTTTTTTCAAAATCTCCCTCTTACCAAGTTCAAAATGTTCGCAAGTATGGTACATTGAATCATGGTAGGCAGGAGGAATTGGGGTAGGGACATGGACTCGGATAACAGAGGACAGGAGGGACATGGAGAGGTGCACCAAACTGACCCTACAGGGCAGGCATCAGGGTTTGCAGCAGCACAATACACCACACAGCACATGCGGGACGGGAGTGCAGCACAACAATCCATAGAAAGCAATAAGGAGGGGACAGGACCATGCACATGGACAACAGAGAACAGATGGGAAAGAGGCAATGGTAGCTAGCTGACCATAATGGACAGACAGGAGAGAAAGCTGCAGCATAACAGACCATAAAGGGCTGGAGGGACGGATCAGGGGCATTACAATGGAACAGACAAGCCAGGAGGGAGGGAATAGGGGGTCTGCACATGGAAACAGAGGGCTGGGGGCAAGGTGGCAGGGCAGGAGCAGCAAGATGACCATGGAGGTCAGGCAGGATGGGCACTAGAAACAAGACACACCATGGAGAGCAACAATGAGACTATGGTGGCATACACACAGACCATTGAGGGAAGGTGGGAGGGGGTCAGGGGCAGCTAGCTGAACACACAGGGAAGGTGGGAGGGGCCATGGCAGCACAGAAGACCATGCATGGCAAGCGGGAGGGTTAGTGGCAGCACAATGGCTATGATGGGCAAGAAGGAGGGTGCAGGGGCATGCAAAAAGGACCATGGAGGATAGAAGGGAGGGTCAGGACGTGGGCACAGACAAGAGAGTTCAGGGGAAGGGGCCTCACAACAGACCGCGCGGGGCAGGCAGGAGGAGCAGTTGCAGCACAACAGACCAGGGAGGGCAGAAGGGTGTGGCAGTAAAATGGACAATGGAGAACAGGAGGAAGGGGATAGGGGCATGGCATGTGGACAGGCAGGGTGGAGGTGGCAGGGACAGGTTACAGTCATCTGACAATGCTAGGCAGGTGGGAGGGGAGCTCAACAGAACCCTCAGAGTAGATAGGAGTGGCAGGTCTATGGAACATGGTGGTCAAAAAGGATGGAGCAGGGGCATGCACAAAAACATCGGAGGGCAGGGGGAAGGAGAATAGGGGCAGCAAGCTAAGCACAGAGGCTAAGCAGGAGGTCAATGATGGGCCATAGAATTGGGCAATGGAGGGCAGGAGGAGTGGACTGGTACATCATGCTAAATGGAGGGCAGTGGCAGCACATCAGACCATGCATGGCAGGGGGGAGGAGGCTAGTCCATGGATTCAGACAACAGAGGATAGGGAGGAGGTGGATGGGGCAGCAAGCTAACTGTTCATAGAAGGTGGGTATTAGGAACTTTATTGTTTTTAAAATGTGTGTCTGTGCGAACTACTTAAAATATGAACAAGTATGCTGCATAATCTCACTTTTATTCAGGAAGAAGAGGACGTTTGGGACTGTGACTTCGGGCTCACTTGGCAGAAACATCTCCTGACCCTACACCCCCATCGCAAAATGTAATGCCCGTGAAAAGGGAAGGTGGCCGCAGTGTTATATAGAACAGAGTCCTGGGAGCACGATTGAAAATGAAAACTTGATATAGTATATGGTATAAACTATGCACCAAAAAGTGTGATATAAAATGAACCGGGCCTTGAAATATAATATGCAATACATTGTGCGCAATGACAGATTCATTGGAGAGCGAGAGATTGTACAGGCACTAGCGCTTGCTATGTGATATGCGCCTTGGAGTGTAATATGCACAGGGCAGTGTTGTATAACCTAAGTAGTCTCTAAAGTTGTAATATAAAATATGTGCTGGGTAGTGTAACATTGCATATGCACTGTGACAAAGATATGGATCCCAGATTATAATATGTATGGCATAGCGCTGTGCTTTTAACATAGGCATCGAGGAAGGCACGTTAGATGGGGCAATATAACCCGTGCAAAGGCAAGTGTGGCATGACATATTCACGGGGTGGTGTTACAGTGCACATGGGCTAGAGAGTGTCATAGCATACGCACTAGCTGGTGGAATACAACACAGAGGTGTGTGGCACTCGGCGGGCACTGGTGGGTGTAACACAGCATTGGGCTCAGCCAGGAGCACGCTGTGACTCTCAAGTGAAGTTTGTCTCCTTTCCAGAGAGTAAAATAAAAAGTATTACACATCCGGCAGTGGATGTGTGTTAACCGTGAGGGGGTTTCTTGCATAGTTTGGTCGAATTTTTGTCGAAACCCCTTTGAATGGCTTGGCGTGCATGTGTATTAAATGTGCCCGTCAATAGCTACCCATGTTTGTATAAATAAACGACAAGGGTGTCCACTTGGAGAGTACCCACCAGCGGGGGCGCCGGGATTAGGCACGGTAGGGTGTCAAACATGTCAGAGTTTCACTAGCGGTGTGAATACATTCTATGTGGATTCATTGTATGCATAGTCGCCTTTTAATGAATATCACGCAAATCGTCATGGTGATGGGTACATACGGTTTGTACAGCATGTCCTAGGTGTTTCTATAAATATATATTTTTTAAAAATAATAAAAATCAAAGGCCGGCCCCGGGGGATGGGGTCCCCGGGGCCATAAGTCGCCTGAGGACGGGGGCAACACAGCCCCCCTCCTAAAGAAAAAAATAATTTGACCATGACCCGGGGGTTGGGGTCCCCGGGGCCGATTAAGGCCTTGGGAGGGCCAAATTAATTTTTTTCAACAAAAAAAATTAGGGGCCACACAGCCCTCCTTCTAAAAAAAAAAAAAAAAAAGACCGGCTTCGCGCCGGAGGCCATGCACCCTCCTTGCAGCACTCTGCAAACGCGCCCCCTGGCCAGTTGTAAGTTGAGCAAATTAATTCCCCTTCAATACTGAGGGTCCCTGAGGGCCAACTAGCCCAACAGGTATCTCCAGTATGCGCCAGGGAGCTGCGTTGCAGACAGGTGTTCTGAGGCCTCGCCCCTTTTTACACCTCCATGCAATGCAGCTCTGTGGCGCTTACTGGAGGTACCTAGTGGGCTAGTTTGACCCTAGGGACCCTTAGGATTCAAGGGGACTTAATCGCTCAACTCAGAACGGCCACAGGGCGCGTTTACACAGTGGTGAAGGGAGGGGACGGTGCCTGAGGTGACGTGTGCAAACACGCCCTGTGGCACGTTTTTAAGTTGGGGAAATAATTCCCTTTCAATCCTGAGGGACCCTGGGGTCCAACTAGCCCACCAGGTGCTTCCAGTAAGCACCACTGCTCTGCGTTGCAGAGAGGTGGTGCAGGCCGTGCCACTTTTTACACCTCTCTGCAACGCAGCTCTGTGGCGCTTACTGGAGGTACCTAGTGGTCTAGTTGGACCCTAGGGACCCTCAGGATTCTAGGGCACTTAATCTCCCAACTTAAAACGGCTACAGGGCGTGTTTACACAGTGGGGAAGGGAGGGGACGGGGCATGAGGTGACGTGTTCAAACACGCCCTGTGGTGCGTTTTAAGCGGTAGTTTTAATCCCCTGCCCTATTATATACTAGGGGCTTACAGAGGAGGTCATGTTAATCACAGGGGTACCCCAACGCATAGTGTGCCCTAGTGTATGTAGGTGTTTTCACTGTATTCTGAGTGTCTTTTAACATAGCACTGGCTTTAGGACTGGTTAGTCAGACTCAGTTACCACCAGTATCCGTCTGAAAAAGTTGAGGGTACAGGATGATTTTGCAACAAGGCTTGTTTCTGCTCTTCTGTTTGTTCTTTCTGCACGTTATACTTCTTCCTGCACTTTTCTTCGTCTTTGAGGACTTCTGTTGCTTCTTTCTGCATTTCTTTTTTTTCTTTCTGTGCGTTTTTCCTTCTTTCTTCACATGTCCTATCTCTGTAGGCATAGCTAGAAATTAGCATTTAAAAAACCTTTGAAATTCGCTGAAAAAACCATAGGTTTCAGGCACGTTATAGCTAGGAATTAGCATTTAAAAAACCTTAGAAATTCACTGAAAAAACCATAGGTTTCAGGGGCGTTATAGTTAGCTGGACTTTTCACTCGTACAAAACCATAGAAATTCCCCCGTTATAGTTAGTTTAGCTAACTATAACTCGCACGCCCGCAATGCACTGCTGATGACGTCACATATTACATCACTCATTACATGGTCAGTGACATCACTCATGACATCACTGATGACATCACTGATGACATCATCCTTGTGATAGAGTGGCGGACCTCCTCTCCCCCTAATATAACCTTTGATACACACATTCAAAAATAGAAATTAAAATTTTCAAAACAATGGACATACCAATACCAGTTACAACAACCTACTCAGTAATTGTAAGATCCACATCCACATCCACTCATTCACCAACAGTCCTATACAGTCACTCATACATGTACTCACTCATCATATGTACTCATACACCTATACATCCTGTTACACAACGCCACTCATCCATAAAGTTACTCACACACATAGTCACTCATGCTAATAAAGAATCAAACATCCGTTTACCTTCATATACAGTTATACACACACCACCACACTTACTTCTACAGAAACTTACACATACTTAGTCTTTTAAACAATCACTTATAGAAACACATACTTATTCATACAGGAACTCTTTCAATCTCTCACTCTCACATATACTCACTTATATACACCAATAGTCACATATACTAGTTTAAAACATATGTAGTTACTCATAGAGACACTATTGAGACAGTCATTCACTCACTAACACACCCATGCACACACTCATCCATACATACAGTCCTGCACACATGCTGTCTTCAACACATACAAACAGTGAGTCACTCATTCATGCACCTATGCACTACGTAATACCCCCCACCAAACCATACAGACATCAGACACTTATATTGATACTCAAAAACCAACTAATAACCTATATAGACACTCATGTAGCTACTCACCTGTGGAAAAGTGGATTTCCCTGGTCAGTTATGTCCCCTATCTTGGACCCCAACGGTTTTATATGCATGTTACAAGTACATGTATGTTCCCTCCAGTTCCAGTTTCTAAGACGCAAACATATGTGTGTCTACTGTCAACATGTTCTCTGTCAGATCCGCCATCAATGGGCTGGATATTCGATTCCTAAGTATGAAAGGCCACCGACTTTATATGGCTAAGTTACTCCATTTTTACAGTTCAGGCGAGTAGGCCCGATTCTGTCCTCAAAGCCTTTCCCTGCTCTCTGTCTCTGACAGCTTCAGCTTGAGCTCGCATCTGTATCCATGAACTTTGTCCTACTCCCTGTGCAGCTAACGGTGCCTGCCTCGGCCAGTTTTCGCCTGTCTGCCAAGAAGTTGTATTTCACCTTCGAATTATCTATTTTGCTCTCCAGCCGATGCATTCCTGTCCAGTGATTTAGGTAAACATTTCCTTTAGCTCACAAGCAAAGGACTCAGCCTTTCCGTCCTCCTGCAAGTGATTCATAGCCCTGTTGCCATGGAAAGTTTTCTGCCCCTCGCATCTCATATAGACACTTAGACGCTTGTACACGCACACAGTCAGTATAGAATAGATTCTGTCCGAGAGTCTCTTCCTTGTGGATAACATAGTTCTTTAAACATAGGATGTTAGATATGATTTGGGATTAGGATGACTTGACCCCAGACTTCTCGTCTCCACATGTAGAGCTAAATGTCAAGTCCCCTTCACCCCCTAGTTGCACGTCAATTACACGTCATGCTGCCGCGCGCGCATCTATGCCAAGTATTATCTTATAGATCCACCTATGTCTGATAATTCTAACCAATCATGTTTCTTTTATTCCTTATTACGCCTAGTTTCGATTATGTCACTGCTACGTCATTTTTCTTATCAAATGTTACGCCTTCTACATTCGTTTCATTGTAATGTACTTATTATAAAAATACATGTCTGTTAATAAATTATTGTACTTCACTTCCTGAACCTTCGTGGTGACGGAACCTGAGGGCCGCGACTCGAGTCGGCCATTTTGAATGGAATAAAGCCCATTAGAAACCTCTTATACCACGGATTCTGCCTCTTGTTATTTTGAGCTATTTACTTTAATTTAAGATTCCGCATGAAATTCAGTCAGGTAATATTTATTTTATTTACCACATAATGGCGCCCGAATAGGGACACTTTCTCATCTCACGCGCCGGCGGTGCGTTGCAGGCCCGGTCTCCTGCCACAGCTGGACGGACCATAAACGCGTACCAGCAGGATTTCCTGTAAGCTCCCTCCGGTCAAGCGGGGGCGACTGAGGCTGCGATCAACCCAGACGAGGCGGTGAGAAGTGCGAAGTATCCCGACCAGAGCCTAGCTGAGAGAGCAAGATCCGAGGTATACAGAGGCCCACCAGGTTTTCCGAAATTCCGACGTCCAGAGGGTCCGATGTCCGCAGTTATCGAGTCCTGTCCATTCTCTGAGGCCTTCCGTTTCAAGGAGCTACTCGGTGAGTACCATCGCCGGGGAGGCATGTTGACGTGCACATAGGTTGTGCCGGTCAAGACGGATTTGGGTACACAAATCCGGTCTGCACTGTTTAGCAGTGTATATGTACTGTTTAGCAGTATATCAAGTATTCCGAAGTATTCAGTTATTGTCAAGAATTCAGCGTGGTGATTAGTTAGGCAGACTGTCATCATTGTCGACCATTATTAAATGTTTAATGTTTAATGTTTAAAGTATTCAGAAAATGTCTTGCATATTGTGGTATGAATGACTGTTCATTGTTCACTGTTCATTATTGTGTTTCTCGTATTAAGTAAGTTCAAGAGTAAGTATCAGATCAGTTGTTAATATGCCGCTCTTCTCGAAGTTAAGACAGATTACTACCAGAAAAGGGGTGCTTGAAGAAGCAGTTCCTATTCCTCCTAGAGACACTCCAGGACATTTCATGTACCATAAACATGGCTTAGATGCCATATTGTTTCTTGATCTATGGGTAGATTATACCAAAGGATTACCGGAAAGTCAAAGGTGGCCCATAGCGGGAACCTGGGATGCAGAGTGCATCATGAAAGTGGAGGAAGAGTTATGGAAAAGAAAGGTCAGACAGTCACAGAAAGACGCCGTTGAGTTATGGCGTAAAGAATCTCATAGACGAACAGAAAAAGCACGTAGACAAGAAGAGAGGAGTAAAGAAAGTTCAAATAAAGTTCAAGAAAATCTATTAATTGAGGAAGGTATCCGAGTGAAATCAGAACAAGTAAATAGACAAAGAAATGCTCTTATGAATGGTATGTATCCCCTTCTAGCCGAAGGATTACATAAGGCTGTTACGGAGGTGCCAAAAGACTCGCCACCCCCATTATTTCCAATTAAGGTACATCCAAAGGGGTATCCCAGAACCGCAGAAGATGTTTTCCTTTCCTCATATCTAGACGATGCAGCCCCCGAGTATGCTAACGCCACACCACATAGACCGTCTGGCGGAGGGATTCAACGTCAGGATCAGGTATCTGTCCCCGTGCAACAGCAAGTCCCGATGCAAGCTCCGGCAAGCACATCTGTTTCCGCATCTGTTTCCGCAGTCGACTCTACAGGGGTATCGACACCCATAGTTGCTGTATCACGTTCGACGAACCCTTTCACACCCGACGCCCCAGATGGGGCCACGGGAGGTGCTAGCAGTATTTTTACACCACCTAGAATAAATAAACTTGTTTTTCAAGAGTCAGCACATTCACGTACACCTAAGTTCGTAAATGAACGTACACTTAAGGAACTTCTTGTAAATTGTAGATATGACCCGGTGGTTGGTAAAGAGGACGAAATGGTCCTGGCATCATTACGTATCAGACGAGCCGCAGAGTATTTAGCAAGGTTACCAGGGATGGCTACGCATCTAGATAACATATATCATTTTGTTCAAACAGGACGAGATCCAGGATGTATTAACAGAGCTATGGAATTCCAGAAAGTAGAAATACAGGGGGAACTGTTACGTTTCCTCATAAACTGTGTGATCAGAAATCAAGATCGTCCGGGGGTAGACATGAACGTAATGCTTACTCTTACAAGATGGAGTCAGAATATATCAGAAGGGAGACACGATAAGCAAAATTGTATAATAGCCATGTGCCGAAAAATCCGTAAAGAAATAGAACGTATTCATGAAGAGAGATTGGGAACAGACGAGTTTGAGCAAGATGAAGTGTCCGAATCAGGGGACTCTGCAAGACAGTCAGAGACCATAGCCTATGTAGGCAGAGGAAGATCTTGTGAAAATACTAGATGTTTTTCTGATCCAATACATTCTGTATGTCCAAATAATAGCAGAACGTATCCGACGCCTGTAATAAATCTGAAGTCTCCTGAACATTCGTTTCAAGCCGCAGATAAAATACTACGAGAACGAAGAGGTTACCACCTCCTCGATTCCATGGATGAGCAAGAATTAGCCAGATCAGCCGTTCACTGGATCGTTAGTCCTGAAAAATATGGCGATGAGACCGTAGCACACACGTTTCTCAACCTCAGTACAGATGAACAACGTTTAGCTGGAATCTATATGATTCAGCAACTCCTCATATTATATAAGAGCCAACATGCTGATCCTGGTCCTTTACCTGATATATTAACGGAACTACTCACGTATAGATGGAAAGGTTCTAGTAACAAGCTAATTAAAGAGATATTAGTGTCACGTAAACAGTACGTTCTTTTTGTAAGTCCAGATTCTCTCTCCCTGGCCCCCAGAGAAAGAGCACCGTACTACATGGATAGACAAAATCCTCTACGAGAAGTGCACCCAATAAAAGGCGAAGACAATGAGTTTCACCGTGTATTTGTTTACACACCCATATCAAAAATGGAATTATTAGAAATGAAGAAAGTAGTACCTAGTCATGACAAAGACCCAGCGGGTTTCCACCGAGAAATTAAAGACATGTTACTGATGGGAGAGTACACCTTTCCTGATATTATGACGATATTAAAGGTGCTTTTGCCTGCTGGCATATATGAAAAACTGAAAGAAAAAGAGTGGGAAGTGGGAGACCAAAAGATAGACTGGACAGCATTAGCAGAGGAAGAAAGGGGCCGAGCCGCAGGTTCAGGGCTCGGGGATAAAGTTAAACTATTACCAGGTTTACTAGTACAGGTACTGCCACGTTTATTAACTACAAAAAAGGAAGATTGGGGTGCAATCACAGCCTGTAAACAAAAGCAAGATGAAGACACAAGCGATTATTATGCTCGATTTGAAAAATGTTTTGGTATAAATAGTGGTATAAAAGCAAGTAGTGACTCATATCCACATTTATTTGTGACAAAATTAGTGGAAAATGCATTGCCTCCAGTGAAGAATAGAATATTGAAATTCGAGAGTACCTGGCAAAGTAACACTCCGTCGCAAATGCTACAAATGTTACAGTATCATCACAATAGAATTAGGGATGAACAAGAACACGAGCATAGACGCATGAAGGATACAAAAATGAAAATGCTAGTTTCTCAGACAGTACCAGCAGATGGTCACAAAAAGGGTGTGACACATTCTGGTGATTCTGCAGTTCCTGTAAAGGGAACCTGCAATTACTGTAAACAACTAGGCCATTATGTACATGATTGTCAAGTCCTGAAACGAAATATAGCTACAGGCATTACAAAGGAGAGACCACGATTAGTTAGACAAGATCAGAATGAAAAAGGAGCTATGCAGCATGGACAGTCCGTGCCAGTTCAGCAACAGTCTATGCCAGCCTCACAGCAACCCATACAGTTTGTGCCAGCTGCACCACCGTTGCCTACTACTGCCACACAAACCACAACACAACAAATGTATCAGACTGCACAGTATGAATACCCTGAGTATCAGCGTTACGCATGAAGCAGCCTAGAGAGGGAAGTTGACTTACCCCTTATCGAGATTCCAGTAGATCAAGAAGGACCTTATGTACATAGTGAATTATTAGGTCAAGATAGAAAATTCTTACTCGATACAGGGGCAAGTCGAACAACCATAAAACGTAGTGAAGTTCCAGGGGCACCCCTCTCAGGCTCTCAAAATGTTTCCCTTGGTTTTTCAGGAAAACCTATTGTTAATGAAGTATCACAGCCTCTACCACTTACGATAGGACCTTTGACACGAACTACAGATTTGTTGCTTACTAAATCATGCCCAGAAAATTTGCTAGGAATTAAAACTCTGAAAGCACTAGGAGCCATAATATGTTGTTCTCCGGAAGGAGTAAGATTGTTTTTACGTGATTTTAAAGGTCACTATGTATCCAGAGACATGGATTCCCGACTACAGAACTTACCAGCGCATCTATGGGCACAAGGCCCTACTGATGTTGGCTGCATGAACATTACACCCTATCGAGTTACATTGAAAGCAGGAGTGGTATTACCACGAATGCGACAATACAAGTTACCGCATGATGCTGTAGTGGCTTTGTTGAAAATCATTGATGAGTTAATTGCCCAGGGAGTAGTTGTAGAAACAGACTCCAATGTATGTAATTCACCGATAATTCCGATTCTTAAACGAACTGATCCTACTGCTCCACCAGTGTACCGATTGGTTATTGATTTGCGTGAACTAAACAAGTGTATTGTACCACAATTCCCTGTGGTCCCTGATATATCATCATTGTTGACAGCAATTGATTCCGAAGCAACATTCTTTACTGTAATTGATCTCAAGAATGCTTTCTTCAGCGTCCCAATAGATCCGGAAAGCCAATACTTGTTCGGATTCAGTTTAAATGGGCGCAGCTTTAAATTCTCACGCGCTCCCCAAGGATTTACAGAAAGCCCCAGCATCTACAGCCAAGCACTGAAACGAGAACTTGACAGTATCCACATGCCAGTCAATACTGCACTGCTTCAATATGTCGATGATCTGCTGATCACCGCGAGAAGCGAGCCAGAATGTGAAAAAGCTTCTCTGACAGTTTTACATTTCCTAGCCGACAAGGGGCACAAGGTGTCCCCTTCTAAGCTGCAATTCTGTGTTCAGCGAGTTATTTATCTTGGTCACTCGCTGTCCAAGGAGGGAAGGCAGCTTACACCTGATCGCATTCAGTTAATTGCAAACATGCCAATACCGCAGACGCAAAAGGAAGTGCGGGCTTTCATAGGCCTCACTTCATATTGTAGGCAGTGGATCCCTCAGTACGCATTTCTAGCAAAACCACTCATTCAGTTAACCACACAGGAGGCAGCCACATCGACTGTTCTCCCTTGGACTCAGGAACATACACAAGCTTTTGAAAGCTTAAAGAAAGCTCTATGTCAAGCACCTGTTTTAGCAACACCATGTTATAGCAAACCTTTTACACTCTTTGTTACAGAACGCGAAGGTACTGCCTTGTCAGTACTCACTCAGGATCAAGCAGGATCACGCAAGCCATGTGCTTATTTTTCCAGTACATTAGATCCCGTAGCTCAGGCTTTGCCTGCATGCCTGAAATCAGTGGCAGCGACAGCTTTAGCAATCAGACAAAGCGATGCCATAGTATTAGGACACCCATTGACAGTACAAGTACCACATGCAGTAGAGGTTCTTGTGAACCGAACGCAAACACAACACTTGACCATAGCAAGACTTACCGGTTACGAACTGACATTGTTTCAGCCACACATAGAAATCAGACGTTGTAATACACTGAATCCTGCTACACTCTTACCAGTAATTGGAACCGACCCACTAGCTCATGATTGTGTTGAAATCATTGAAATAAAGACGAAACCTAGACAAGACTTGACAGACGTTCCATTGTTAGATCCAGACCTGACGTTGTATGTAGACGGATCATGCATGAGAACAAGTAAAGGAGATTTAGTTGCCGCATATGCAGTCACAACAGACACTGAAGTTATTGAAACAAACTGTATAGATACTTTGTCAGCCCAAGCAGCAGAACTTGTTGCTCTAACACAAGCCTGTATTCAAGCCACGGACAAGAAAGTCAACATATATACTGATTCACGTTATGCATTTGGAGTTGTACACGACTTCGGCGTGCTATGGCGAGAGAGGGGTTATTTAACTTCTCATGGAACACATATTCAACACGGGTCCCTCATTCATGCTCTGTTAGACGCGATTCATTTACCGACTGCAATATCGATTATGAAATGCAAAGCACACGCGAAGGTTATTGATACCATTTCTCAAGGCAATGATTTAGCTGACAGAACAGCTAAACAGACTGCTCAGAATCGCACATTAGACATGACAAAGCCAATAGTTCAGACACCAACACAGTGTATGACAATTAAGGATCCCACACTTGACGTAATTGACATACAGACACATGCCACAGCAGAAGAAATAAAGAAGTGGACTGAACTAGGAGGGATCCAGACAGATCAAGGATGGATGACGAAGGAGAAATCTGTATGGTTTCTCCCTGATTCCATGGTTCAAGCCATTATAGCTACAGTTCACAGTCCAGCACATTTAGGAGAGAAGGCTATGCTAGACAGCATTCAGCACATTTGGTTCAACAAACATTTACGAGCAGCTGCTAAACAAAAAGTTCGTACCTGTATGATATGTTGTCAGTTTAATCCAGGAAAGAGTGTTCCCGTAGAGCAGGGTGGATTTCAGCCTCCTGACCATCCTTTTGAAGTCCTCCAGATGGATTATATTCAGATGGAACGTTGTCGAGGATTCAAATATGTCCTTATAGTTGTCTGCGCTCTCTCCCGTTGGACAGAGGCGTATCCCGTATCAGATTACACTGCCTCGACTACTGCCAAGCAGCTAGTTCGAGAATTCTTCCCACGGTACGGTTTACCACGTGTTGTATATTCAGATAACGGTCAGCCTTTCTCATCCGAATTAATGAAACATGTCTCACTCTTGTTGGGATATCAGTGGAAATTCCACTGTGTCCGACACCCCGAAGCAGCAGGTCTCGTAGAAAGACATAACCAGACACTGAAAATCAGACTGTCCAAAATATGTAGAGAGAAAGGTGTCGACTGGATAGTAGCATTACCAGTTGCACTCTTTTACATGAGAATGGTAGCACACTCTAGAACAGGGCTATCCCCGTATGAGGTGATCTTTGGTAGACCACCGAATATGTGGGGGACGCCTATACCACGTAAAATAACTGATGTTGACTGTAATATGCTGACAGATTACCTGGCTTCCTTGATGTCTGCACTACAATCTTCTCGTTCACAGGTAGCTGCAGCCTTTCCCGACAACACTGAGGCGAAACCCCATGACGTGGTCCCCGGGGACTTTGTCCTGGTTCGGAATTTTGATAGGAAAAGCCAATTGGATCCTAGGTGGAAGTTGCCTAAGCAGGTCCTGCTGACGACCAGAACAGCTGTGAAGATCGAAGGACGGAAAGGATGGGTGCATTCCACCCATATAAAAAAATTTCATGGACTACCTTCAGATATAGACACTGTGCCCTGCACTCCCTCACAGACTGATTCAAAACTTCCTTTTGTTGAACTGAATGACTCTCAGTGCTATAAACAGAAACTCAGGTCCAGATCTAAACTGTCGGACGATTTGATTGTTTAAGTCCTCTCCAAGGTGAAGCGGTTGAATCTGTCCCGACATGTATCCCTTAGGTCTGAATCATGTAGAGTCCAGAATCATAATGAAACGACATGCTTATTGTAAATTACTGCGTAACCACTGTATTGTGACATTATTAATTTTGTTTTTATTGAGTATTTTAGTAATTATTACGAGTATGATTTTGCACATATATCATCCTGTTTCTAAACGTGTTTTCAATATAACTGATGAACATTCTTTTAGTGACCTACCGCCACATGAATTATCTTATAGACTTGCGCTGCGCAATAACACATTCATTAGTATGTTACATCATTCCCATCAGACTAGTAATGCGACCAATTGTTGGGTGTGTGGCCGACTCCCTCCCTATCAGAATAACAAAGGAGTTCTGCCTTTCTTTCCACATCCGTTCACACACAATGGCTCCTGTGGAGCATGGTTTAGTTTATTAAATTCCATAGACCCAGACACAGCAGTTTATCAACAACATTGGATATGGGGAAATCTGAATCTAGTTTTATCCAAAGTCTGTCACCCTAATAAGGAGGGTCACCTCAGTAGAACAGGAACTGATCTAGAAAATGAAGTGTATAAATTAGGTAATTTTACACCTAATCTTATGATTTTGAATGTCAAATCCGAAGTTGAACTAATTCTGCCCACTATGTCAGTATTTCCAGTTAAGGGTGAATTATGTGTAAGAAAAGTTGGTTCCAAACACATGGGCCATAGCCAATGCGTTACTACAGTAGAATATAGTGATCAAGGCAAATCTTCATTTAGAGCTTCTCGCCATTCCTACTTCATATGTGGTCAGACTGCATATATGCGTCTGCCTCTAGATTGGGATGGTACCTGTTACATAGCATTCCTTTTGCCACCTGTTTTCCTAGCTCCCCCTGATTATTATCGAAATGTTCATTTAGTACACAATAGAGAGCAAAGAGATCTCCCAGTTGTCGATTATACTGAGACAGCATGGGACAAGTATGTAGATTTCAATAAAGGTATCTTTCCCTATATAGGTACTATATCAAATAGTAAGCTGATACGCAGACTCACCAAGACTCTTGAAGCTGTAGTAAACGAGACTATAGCCGCCCTAGGCAATCTGACAGAGGAACAATCAGTGATGAGAATTGTTGTTCTCCAGAATCGTCTTGTCCTTGACGTCATCCTGGCCGATAGGGGCGGAGCTTGTAGGGTCATCGGATCCAGCTGCTGCATTTTCATACCAGAAAATTCGCCATCTGTATATAAAGCTATAACACGCCTTCATAAGATTGTAAGCCAGATACACGAGAATCCAGGCACTTGGACGTGGTCCGGGTGGTTTTGGAGTGTGATATCAGCCTGGGGATGGAGAGTTCTATCCTTCCTAGGTATTGGCCTTCTTATGCTCTTCAGTTGTTGTCTATGCCTGCAATGTGGACCAGCGATTTGTGGTCTGTGTGCCACATCGTGTATTCCACATCAAGGTTTTCGCTCAAGATCCCGGAAGAAGAAAGAAGAAGAAATGATGCTCCATGAGCAAATCAATGGAATGATGAAGATTAATGTTTCTTGATGGGCAAGTAAGGGGACAAGGAGGGAATGTGGAAAAGTGGATTTCCCTGGTCAGTTATGTCCCCTATCTTGGACCCCAACGGTTTTATATGCATGTTACAAGTACATGTATGTTCCCTCCAGTTCCAGTTTCTAAGACGCAAACATATGTGTGTCTACTGTCAACATGTTCTCTGTCAGATCCGCCATCAATGGGCTGGATATTCGATTCCTAAGTATGAAAGGCCACCGACTTTATATGGCTAAGTTACTCCATTTTTACAGTTCAGGCGAGTAGGCCCGATTCTGTCCTCAAAGCCTTTCCCTGCTCTCTGTCTCTGACAGCTTCAGCTTGAGCTCGCATCTGTATCCATGAACTTTGTCCTACTCCCTGTGCAGCTAACGGTGCCTGCCTCGGCCAGTTTTCGCCTGTCTGCCAAGAAGTTGTATTTCACCTTCGAATTATCTATTTTGCTCTCCAGCCGATGCATTCCTGTCCAGTGATTTAGGTAAACATTTCCTTTAGCTCACAAGCAAAGGACTCAGCCTTTCCGTCCTCCTGCAAGTGATTCATAGCCCTGTTGCCATGGAAAGTTTTCTGCCCCTCGCATCTCATATAGACACTTAGACGCTTGTACACGCACACAGTCAGTATAGAATAGATTCTGTCTGAGAGTCTCTTCCTTGTGGATAACATAGTTCTTTAAACATAGGATGTTAGATATGATTTGGGATTAGGATGACTTGACCCCAGACTTCTCGTCTCCACATGTAGAGCTAAATGTCAAGTCCCCTTCACCCCCTAGTTGCACGTCAATTACACGTCATGCTGCCGCGCGCGCATCTATGCCAAGTATTATCTTATAGATCCACCTATGTCTGATAATTCTAACCAATCATGTTTCTTTTATTCCTTATTACGCCTAGTTTCGATTATGTCACTGCTACGTCATTTTTCTTATCAAATGTTACGCCTTCTACATTCGTTTCATTGTAATGTACTTATTATAAAAATACATGTCTGTTAATAAATTATTGTACTTCACTTCCTGAACCTTCGTGGTGACGGAACCTGAGGGCCGCGACTCGAGTCGGCCATTTTGAATGGAATAAAGCCCATTAGAAACCTCTTATACCACGGATTCTGCCTCTTGTTATTTTGAGCTATTTACTTTAATTTAAGATTCCGCATGAAATTCAGTCAGGTAATATTTATTTTATTTACCACACACCAACCCATGCAGCCACTTATACACAAAGTGAGAGACTGATACAGATATTTACATATTTAAACATTACTCACTAAGACATGTATTCACTAATATACACTTAATCAGTCAGTTATACAATCAATTTTTCAAAAACAAATCATCCATTTAGACACTTATATACCCATTTATTCTTCCATTGACCTTGAGATATACATATATAAAACATATGTAATTTTCAGAAAAACACACATTCACTGGATGATGACATCAGTGATGTCATCAGTGATGTCATTTGAGATGTCATGAGTGATGTCATGAGTGATGTCACTGACCATGTCATGAGTGATGTAATATGTGACGTCATCAGTAGTGCATTGCGGGCGCGCGAGTTATAGTTAGCTGAACTAACTATAACGGGGGAATTTCATTGGTTTTTTACGAGTGAAATGTCCAGCTAACTATAACATGTGTGAAACCTTTGGTTTTTTCATTGAATTTCTAAGGTTTTTTAAATGCTAATTCCTAACTATAACGTGTGTGAAACCCATGGTTTTTTCAGTGAATTTCAAAGGTTTTTTAAATGCTAATTCCTAACTATAACGTGTGTGAAACCCATGGTTTTTTCAGTGAATTTGCAAGGTTTTTTAAATGCTAATTTTTTTTTTTTCTTCTATTTTTTTTTACATATTTTTATTTTAATTTTCTATCCTTTTTTAAAGACTATGGTTAAATTTTTAAAATTCTATAATATGTTTTTTTTAATATATTTTATAAAATAAACAGGTAAAATTTATTAGCAATACATTTTTTCCTTTTTTTTAATTTTTTTTTTAGTACGCGTACCGTAAGCTTACGGTAAGCGTACGGTTGTCCGTAATTTATCTACGCTGTTTGCGTATAGTTACGCAATTTGCGTAGCCACGCGTACTCCGCGTGGGGCGCGTACGTGTGTACGCTACACACGCACGTTACGCGGAAGTGTCGGGGAGTGACTGTTATGCGCATGCGCGCAAGCGCGTGTCTTTTTTACGCGCATGCGTACTTTTGCCGTAAGCGCACCGTAAGCGTACCGTAAGCGTACGGTAGGTCATGTGATCATGAAACACAACTTTTGATTGGTTGAAACTACTTTCAGTTCTAGAACTCTCCTACACCACACCCATTCCCCTCATTTCTGCTTGTGATCCCTTAGGAGAAGGAGCTGGGCTGTCTTTGTGATATGATGGCAGAACAGCAGAGCTCTTCTGAGAGTGAGGCTAGCAGCACTACCTTGAGGCAGAGAGCGAGGAAACAAAAGACCTCTTACGTATGGGATTATTTTACTTTTCCAGAAGGCCAGCAAAAGGTAAATGCACCCTTAGTGACTTGCAAGCTGTGTAAGCGTGTACTTTCAAGAGGTAATCCTGACAGGAAGTATTCCTTTGGGAATCACACCATGATGAGACACCTTAAGGATGTACACAGAAGGACACATGCTCGACTTACTAAAGGTAACCCTTCAGTAAATCAACCAAGCACATCCACAGCAGCTCAGCCTGGACCATCATCTGCAGAGCCGAGTCCTTCTTCTGCAGGTCAGGTGAGCCCTTCATCTGTGGGGGGAGCATCTCCTTTTTCTGGTCCTCTGGAAATTAACCCTCGGTTTGCGAGGGTTGAAGTACGGTGCGCCCATTGTCAATCTGAAAAAAAAGAAAAAAGTATTAATATTTAATAAAACATTTAATAATACAGTACACATATTTACATATTTTTCAAAAAATATTTTTGCCTTTTTTTCGCTGTTTTCAGAAAATATTGCATTTCACTATAAATTGTGAAAGCAATTGCATTCATCATTTAACAGCAGGCAAAAAAAAAATTAACAATCTCAAAGATTGTTTTTAAAAAAGCCCAGAATCTCTTTTTTCATAAACATAACTTTAAAGAAATGCATAATATTCTAAAAAAATATCATCTAATATCTATACTTATTTCTTTAAAATACCGTCTGATATTTTTGTTTCAGAAGTATAATCACAATAATATATGTCAAATAACTCCACAATACATCTGGTTCCATTTCCTTTAGGCCAAATAGTAATTTTAAAATTCTTTTTTTGTTTAATTTCCAATGGTAATTCAATAAAAAACAAAAGTTTAAATTGTACAGATGTCACCGTTTCTCTGTAACATTTTGGTTTCCGAAAGATTAATTAATAATTAAATAAGTCCACAATAGAATTGTTTACTTTTCCGCATGGCCAAATAGTAATTTTAAAAATCTTTTTTGAAAAAATTTCCAATGGCAATCCAATAACATTCCAAAATTTAAATTGTGCAGATGTTACCGATTTTTTCTAAATTTTTGGTTTTCCAAAGTTTCCTTAAAAAATGGAAAAATTCCACATTACAATTGGTTACCTTTCCATTAGGCCAAATGATAATTTGTTAAATCTTTTTATTTGTAAATTCCAAATGGTAATCCAATAAAATGGTAAAATTGTTTTCTCCAGATGTTGTCAGATCTTTCTAAAATTTAGGTTTCAGGAAGATTAGATAGGAATTTGCTAAATCAAAAGGCAAACGTTGCTTAAAAATCAATTGGGAATCATTACACAGTGTCCAGCCTTTTTCACATTTAAGATAAACTGTGTAATGACCAGAAGTTACAGTAGGTCCATCATGGAAAATTATTGCAACTGTTACAAAAGTTTTTCCTGAAATTGATAATTGCTGTCCTGTAAACTTCTTTATTAAAGTATCCAATTTTGAACCATCAGCTCTACATCGTTGCATCATTAAAATTACATACTGTCTGTATTCCTTTAAAATTAATGTTGAAAACATGTCAGATTTACACTCACTGCATTGCATGCTATGATTAGCATCTTTAACTAATTTAGCAAAAGTGACTGTTTTACTCTCTGGCAATGTTAAATAAATAAACCTTTCAGAATCAACATTAGAGCCACATATATTATAACAGTTTTCACAACTATGTTCCCATTTATAAGAGAGACCAAATAAATTTTCAATGTTAACCCCTTCTTCTTTCAGTACCTGAAGAAAATAAATCAAGAATTCCTGTGCGTCTTGCTGTACATTTTGAGAAAACTGTGTTCGTCCTGAACATACATCTAAAACTTTTCTAATTTCAGTAGCACCTTCTATTTGAGTTTTATCATTACTCAGCTTTTCAAAAAGGAGACTCAGCACAGTACAGAATCTTTTTCCCTGATTTACTATTATCTGCTCTTGCAAACTTTCCAGATAAAATGCAACATTCAGCACTACATTAGCGTAGCAGTTGACACCAGAGCTATTTTCAAAATAACATCCTACAACCTGTTCTTCATTTTCCTTATTCTTTTTGCTTGCAATTACATCACTCCTCTTTTTTTTCCTCCTCTCTACATCTTCATTACAGATATTCTCATTTCTCCTTTTACGAGAAACTACACGTTTCTCCAACACAGGATACTGACCTAAATGAGGAGCATAGCTTCTTCTTAATCTATTATACTCCTTTACACAGTTTGTATCAGCACTAACTTTTGAATCATCAAAGTCTATCATGAATAAACCTGATAATGTTTTCACTCGTGACAAAGCAACATATGCCATACCTTCTTTGAACACAGTTGAACCAATGTTCACAAATGCACAATCTACAGTCAATCCTTGAGACTTGTGAATAGTTACAGCATATGCTAGAGAAAACGGAAACTGCTTCCTACGTACATATAAGTCTTTCACAAGCATGAAACGAACTGTACAACGACAAATATCTTTAACTTCTTCTATCTGATCAAATTTTATTTTTAAACATTCAATTCCATCTTTTTTCTGATAATTAATAAAACCCACAACTCTTCCCATAGCTCCATTAACTAAACCTTTTTCAACATCCAAATTTCTCCTTAAAAATACTCTACAGTTCATGCAAACATATAGATTTTTTACTAATCCAGCTGTTTTGGAAATCTTCTTCTCTAGTGAATCCAATTTATTTTTCAGTGTGCCTGTTAATGTGACAGTAATTCTTCCATCCTCAATTTTGTCCACTGCTTCCAATTTCCTGATATCTTCCTTTTCCAATTTCAAAAGCTCCTCATTGAATATTGAGCATTCACGTAGAGTTGGCATTAAGCAGATGACACTTTTGTTTTCTGCAATGTTCTTGTATATCTTCTCTGCAACTATTTCTTCCTTTGGAAATAAATTATGTAGCAGCCGAGTCTGTAATGCTTTTTTGCCAGCTTCTGTGAGTAGTCCAATCCTGATATCTTTCAGAATACTTCCATATTCTTCATCGTTTGCTTGCCTCATATTAGTTGTAAGTTCCTTGTACTCAAAGAAGGACCAAATATTTGTATTACCTATGCTTCCCAATGACTTCTTCGTGTCTTCATGTGTCACAGTATTAAACACTGGTTGTCCTTTAACTGGAGTAAGTTGCAAAAGATCTCCAAAAACTATGACGTGTTTTCCTCCAAATAACACGTCATAGTCTGACTTCAGAATTTGCTGCATTCTTAAATGCACAAAGGCAAGCATTAAGTTCGATACCATGCTCACCTCATCAATAATGAGAACTTGCATCTTCTTCAATACTCTTGAAACTTCCAAGCATGCTTCTCCAGTTAGCTTGTTGTATTGTATTTTGTTCTCATGCTCCACTGGTAACATTAGCAAACGATGTAAAGTGATTCCTTTTATGTTATATGCTGCTAACCCAGTTGGAGCAGTAACCACACAAGACAAAGTAGAATCCGTTTTTTGCTGTAGGTAGCTTCTGATGACTTTTATTAGGAAACTTTTTCCAGTTCCAGCTTGTCCGCTTACATACATCCTGATTGGATGAAATGATGTGCATGAGCACTCTTTTTTTTCATGTAGAAATCCGTGATCAATTTTGTTTCTGATCTCTTCATAAATTTGTTGCTGCTCTTGATTCAGTTGTCTTTCCAAATTTTGTAAGTCTATAAATTCTTCTTGAGCTTGATTCATAGCTGTTTCCACTTCATTCATGGCTATTGATGCTTCATTTTCAACGATTGGTTGTCCTAGGGGATCTTGACTGAGTGTTCCTGAACTTTGGCTGTCCTGAGAACTGTCTCTAGCTATTTCTGCTGCAATTGTAGTTTCCTGTTCAATTTCTTCATTTAACATTTGCAGATAAGTTGTGAATGTTCTGCATTGTATGCTGTCTTTGCAAGCATTAAATGAATCTTCATAGCTTTGAAATTCTCCCAGTAGTTCATCCTCTGTACGCCATGGTTTAAACAGCTGTAAAAGAGCCAAGTCGTAAAATTCCTTTTTGTCAGTAGTGTCGCAACTCAGCTTCCGGTGATTTATCAAACTTCCTTTTGTTTGCTTCACCAAACATCCTTCCTCACCAATGACTTTATATTTTCCATTGTTGATGTCTTCTGCGGCTTTCCGTGAATAAATGTAGTTCTGCAGCACTTCATAGAGACACATGTTCTCCAGATGATGACTTCTCTTTGGGTAATATGTATCCAACATGTTTGATTTCAAAATATCTGTACTTTCTGGGTCATTCTCGGCCAAATATTCAATTTCTCCAACAGATTTCAGTACCCGATTTCTCATTGCTGCAAGGCCTAAACTTGCCCAAATTATTCTTCTTGATTTCGAGTAGAGACTTGCAGAAGATAACCTATCTGAACATTCGTAGGATCCAATTTCTCGATGCGATAACATCTTCAAACTGAAACTGTACAGCTTCTTACTGACAGTTTTCTCGTGAGAAATCTCTTCCCACATTTCCTTCAATTCTGTTTTTTCTGATTTCGTAATGTAAGACGTTACATATCGAGCAACAGCAATGGAATTGTCAGCTACATACTGTATATCCATGTTAGCGTTCCACATGGATAAAATCACTGGGTTGTAGTCATTTATATTTTTTGATTCTTCTTTTCTTTTAAGGTTGTAGGTATTCTTAGGTGATTTTCTTGTGATAGTATGTCTCACAGCTGACATAAAACTGTTAACTCTTCCATTTGAAAGAACAGGTCTAGGAAATCCAAATCGACATTTAGTGTAGTATTTATCTTTGCTCTTGTATTTCCGTCGACAGTATTTTCCACACCGATGACTTTGGAAACGTAAAACTTGCTCCTTTAACTTTTTCTCTTCTGTGCTTTTTGGTATAGCACATGTTGCATATTCTTCAATGTAAGATAACACTGCTTCATCAGTATCTGTTCCAAACTTTGGGGCATCCTTGATCCACAACAGCATATGAATATGAGGAGCACCTCTTGCCTGGTACTCTTTTCTCCAAAAGAAATCCACTACTTCTCCTAGAGGTGGATTTTTTTTATTGCAGATGAAGGACATCATAGCCTCAAATCTATGATTGAAATATCTGCAAACATTAACCGGATCCAATGAGCACAGTTCTCCTGCTGTCTTGTATTCGATGTTTTTAATGTTTGAATTTGCCTCTCGTAGAAAATCCAGTAAATCATCCCGAGCGTACTCGGCACAGCTTAGGGTAAGGAACCATGTTGGAGTTCCTAAATTCCGTAACATGCATTTTAATTCACCATGGCGTCGGTACCAATATTCATTTGTCCCACGCTGACAAGCCATCAGATTGATCAGTTGTGTTTCCAAATGATCATCTCGGTGCTGCACTTTCTCCATAAAATCCTTAGCAGACACATTTTGTAAATGTACTCCACTTTTTAAAATGTGATTTACTGCATAAGACAGTGCAGACAAATCGCTTTCAAATAAAAGATGGAACAAATAAGGAATACTTTGTCGAAATCTGGGATCTTCAGCATATAGTCTTGTAGTCCGATACTCAGAAGCTGGAATCTGTTCCGGACGTTCATCGTATCGTCCTCCTTTTCCTTTAGGAAACAGCTGGGGAAAACATCGAGCTTCCAAGCTCTCCTCCCATACACTCACGGGAGTTCCTTTTGCTTTCTTCATCTGAAATAGATCAATATTGTCTCCCATAACTTCTTTTGAATGAAGAGGATGTATGCTAAAATGTTCATAAATTTCTTCTTCCTTTGACTTGTCCACTTTTTCAATTTGTCCAGTTGGTGTTTCTGTGTCTTCTTGTAAATCTTCTTCTTCTTCTATATAAATTGATTTATATCATTTGTTATTCCTTTTCAAATACAAATTTGCTCTTTGTACTTTCCGTACATCTACCAGCTCCTGCCAAATCTTCTTATTCTTTGTAGGTACACCATTAACCAGAATAATTAATGGTTCAGTTTCCAAAGTATCCGCATCAATAGTTTCCATATTTTTTTTCAAATCCAAGGGCAAATACACCACTCTACCTTTTAAACCTCTCAGTAAATCTGAAGGAGGTAATTTACCAGTTTTGGGCTCCATACGTACTATGGTCTGGAACGGATGAACACATTGAATGAGTATAGACTCATATGTATTTAATTCAGAAAGTTCTGCAGGAATAGCATCCAATTCTAAATTATTATGTACAGCTCTGGTCGGCATTCTATTTTCCTCTAACTTGTTGTAACAGTATTTACAAATACGCTGAACTTCACCCAATTCAAAACAATTTTCAAGAAATATATAGGTGGCAAAATCCTTCCACTTATAATTATCTTCATTTTCACTCTTTCTGTAGAGATCAACATACCTGGTTTGTTTTCTATAATGAGTTCTGCGGCAACAAATACAAGTAATATTTGGTCTTTCATTAGAGATTATTGCAAATTTTGTTATGTGATCATTAAATGTCTTACTTACAGAGGGTTCTACATTTTCTTCCACTTCTTCCTCATTTACTGTGTCCTTCTCTGCACTGTTTTGTTCAGGATCAAAGTAACAAAACTGAATTTCATCAACAACCTTCTCTACATCTGATACCGTTCCACGGAACAGAGCCCTATTCAATTCATCTAACTTTATTGCTGGACTTTTAGCAAAATACAACCGTCTCACAAACTTTCTCATTTCAGTATGATGAACAGCCAGCATCCTAAAATGATGGAAAACACTATTACACACTTTTCTAGATAGACAAGCCAGAGAATGACCCTGCAAACCAGTATTCTCTCTCACTCTGCATGGATCTAGACTTTGAAGCACCTTAATCTTCTGTTTCACACTTTTTTTGCTATATTCTCTTAGAAACTCACGAAATTTATCAATAGATTCCTGGCGCACAGTGCAAATACTACTACAATTCCAAGTGTACACTGGGGCTTTAGGACGTCTCCCCATAGCCTCATCCGCCATCACTTGTACCTCATCTCTTGGAACCATTATCTCCTTCTCCATTATGAAACCATTTTTCACTTCATAAGCACGACCTCTGGTGTCAACTGCATGCAGCAAACTATTACTTTGAAAATAACTCTCTTCATTAAAAAAAGGTTCACTACTTGAACTATGCATCCATTTTCCTAAAAACACTTTACAAAAGTTTGTTCTGTTCACTACTCTTTTCCTTTTGCTATGTGATTTCAGTACATTAACCATTTTGTCTAATGTACGCATCCTATTCAAAATTAAAATGAATAGTTTCCTTTTTAATTCTAATGCCTTTGCTGCAATGGCTTCAATTTCTTTTTTTCTCTTATAAAACTTTGCCTTTTGCTTATATTTCTTCACATCCTTTATCAAATTGGACATAACTCTCCTCTGAAACATTTTTCTACGTATCTCTTTAAACGCTGTTTTTCTGTTTAAGTTTATCTTTTTAGTTGCAGAAGGTATATTTGCATTAACTAAATTCTCAATTTTTTCCTGTCCTTTTCGATTGAAATCATTCTTTCCAGTACAGACATTTTGTAAATTTTTCCTTTTTTTGAATATGTTCCTTAGAAAATCTTTTGATTGCTTACCAGAAGATTTTTTCTTCTTCCCAACATGAGCATCTTCAACTAACTTAGGTCCTCCAGTTGTCTTCAAATATAGGTTTTTTTTCAGCTCTTTTTTTACTCTGGATTTTGTAGGCATCTTAAATTTTGTTCACTGCTCTTCAGCAATACCTGAAAAAAACTAAAAAAAAATTCCTTTATTTTATTTAAATATATTACTACATTTGTTTTCACATTAGTCACAAAACGAAATTTCTTTGCCAATTTGAAAGCACACTTACTACTCTTTTTTTTGGCAAGTGATAAACACTTTTACAGACTGACACATTATGAATCCACTTTTCAGATTTTTTAAAAAGCACATGTCCAAACTGCTTTTTCAGACCAGCATCATTTGTAACCTGGGTGTCTGCCTACACTCCAGCAAGGGCAACCAGCCTTAGTGATGCTGAATGTATTTGCATTACTGACTGAAACCTCAAACCCCACTCGCTTGTGAATACTGTGCATGATTCCACATGGTAAGTAGCTGGCTGTGTGCTAAGAGTCTGCTTCTGCACCAAAAAATGGCTCCCCCTTTCCATCTAATGCAACTGTGAAATCACCAGAGCAATACGCAATAAATCTCTGCCTGTAATTCCTATTTGGACACAGAGTCATGTTTTCACATTAGTCACAAAACCAAATTTCTTTGCCAATTTGAAAGCACACTTACTGCTCTTTTTTTTGGCAAGTAATAAACACTTTTACAGACTGACACATTATGAATCCACTTTTCAGATTTTTTACAAAGCACATGTCCAAACTGCTTTTTCAGACCAGCATCATTTGTAACCTGGGTGTCTGCCTACACTCCAGCAAGGGCAACCAGCCTTAGTGATGCTGAATGTATTTGCATTACTGACTGAAACCTCAAACCCCACTCGCTTGTGAATACTGTGCATGATTCCACATGGTAAGCAGCTACCTGTGTGCTAAGAGTCTGCTTCTGCACCAAAAAATGTCTCCCCCTTTCCATCTAATGCAACTGTGAAATCACCAGAGCAATACGCAATAAATATCTGCCTGTAATTCCTATTTGCACACAGAGTCATGTTTTCACATTAGTCACAAAACGAAATTTCTTTGCCAATTTGAAAGCACACTTACTGCTCTTTTTTTTGGCAAGTAATAAACACTTTTACAGACTGACACATTATGAATCCACTTTTCAGATTTTTTACAAAGCACATGTCCAAACTGCTTTTTCAGACCAGCATCATTTGTAACCTGGGTGTCTGCCTACACTCCAGCAAGGGCAACCAGCCTTAGTGATGCTGAATGTATTTGCATTACTGAGTCCAACCTCAAACCCTTAAACTATTCTTTTATTATACCAGTACACCTTAATTTATTGTGAAAACATAGTCCATATTATTTTACATGTTCCTCACATTTAAATTTCTCCCAAAACAGAAAATAATAAACACAACTTCAACAAAAAGAATTGCATTTCTATTATTCATTTCTTAATTTACCATATACATCCCCTCTCAGACTCTAAACTCTCCTTTAAAATTAGTTAGTTGTGAAAGAAATGTGGCACTCAAACAGCAGATTATCAGAGCCAGGATCTCTGTTCTCTACACCTCTCTCCTCTCAGCAGAACAAGATAATGGCAAACTTTCCCTCTCTTTTTCCACACATATACATGTTAGTTTCAAATCTCAGTGCTTGCCCCTTTTTTTCAAATGTAATCACACATTTCTATTGGTTGAAAACCAACC